>NW_015166448.1:210354-272565 GCF_001447785.1 Gekko japonicus | reverse complement strand
GAGGGAAGGAGGTGAATACCTCCAGCAGAAGAGGCACTCAGCCAGCCGCACAAGCTGCATGCAAAGAAACTCCCGCAGCCCCAAGCTTCAGGGCTGCCTCGTTAAAGGAGTGCGGAGGCCAGACTGGCAAATGAAAAAAACCAAGCTCAGGGTTCGTGGGTCGCATTTTGGGCTGTGGAAGAGGAACCGGCTCCATTCCTGGAGTTCTCTCGAGTTCCTGCGGTTTTGGTTTTGCTTTTTGCCCATCCGCCTCCCAACACCCTCCCAAGACTGCTCCAGGTGCTCCGGCCTGAGGGCTGCTGGGGCTTCCCGCAGTTCGGTCCCATTATATCCTATGGGCCATTGAAGTCAATGGAGAAATCATAGGGTATATTCTGGGGGCTAGAGGGGAGGGGGTTTGAGGGAGAGGCTCCAAACTCGCAGGGTAGCTGCTGGAGCCTCTCCCCAAGATACCTGCCATGTTTCAGGAACATTGAACCAGGGGATCTAATTCCACGGGCCCCCAAACAGGTTGACCCATCCCCTCCATTGTTCTCTATGGTGGGGAAAAGGTTACTTTTTCCTGCCAGGGAAGCTGGGGACCCTGCTCATGAGTCTCCATGGGCTTCTTCTCCTGCGGCATCAGTAACCTGCGGAACTCACCATCACTGGATGCAGTGGTGGCCACTAGGTTAGGTCGGGTTAGAGACATTCAGCAAGCCCAACTGCGTGCATGCTCTCTCCGCATCAAAGCAAAGAATGGACGCAGTTTCTGTGCACGGTTGCCAGCTCCAGGTTGGGAAATACCTGGAATTCAGGAGCATCCACCACCTCCCGAGGTAGTCTGATCCATTCTGTGTGTGTGTGTGTGTGTGGCGTGCTCAGCAGCTGGACTTCCTTTTCTCCAGGCCCCATAATTGGTGGGCGCGGGATGGGGCGCCAGAAGGTGGTCTCGCCTAGAGTACAAAAAACCCTGGAGCTGGCCCTGCCTGGGGCTCAGGGAGGCAGGAGAATGTCCCCCCCCCCCGTGGGCATCCACTGGTGGGGGATGGGGGGGCATAGGGTTGCTAGATCTAGGCTGGGGAAACCCCTGGATATTTGGGGATGGAGCCTGAAGAGTACAGGAACCTCAGTAGGATACAATGCCACAGAGTCCACCCTCCAAAGCATTCATTTTCTCCAGAGGAACTGATCTCTGTAGTCCGGAGATTATCTGTAATTCTGGGGCATCCCCAGGTCCCACCTGGAGGCTGCCATCCCAAGAACTTTGGCATCCATTGTATAGGTGCATGTAAGTACAACCACAGACCCTGCAGGCAGATCCTTCTTTAAAATTATGAGGTTGTCTCCTATGATTTCCTTTTGCTACATGAGGAGCTTCACTCCAAGGAAAGGAGGCTTCTGCCACTTGATCCAGCTGAAGGATGTTAATGGGTGAGGTTTTCGCAGATAAGTAGGACTGTTGTTAGGTACGAAATTCTGGCATAAAAGCATGTAAGATGGAAACACTTTTTCAGAGAGCTTGAATTCTTGTCAGCCTTCAAGCTTTCTCTCTCATACCCCTTGGAACACAATGACAAGGGCAAGCAGCACCTGACACTGTGCCTTTATACAGTCATGCTTAAATTGGCCCTTATTGGCAGGCTCTTTGGGACATGCTGGAACAGAGCAGAGCAGAGCACTTACAAGCCCATCAAATGCCAACGTATTCTGCCACCCCACCCCCAGCGTGTGTGATGCCAGGAAGGAAATTCAGGCAACATTTTTATATTATTAGGTATTTAAAAAGATGACAAGACCACCATGTGAGGGAGTAGGTTTACATGTAAAACTTGTCCTTTTAACAGAAAAAAAAACTACTGTAGAAAGATTTGTAATTAGGATAAAGCCATTTCAAACAAAGTTCCAAGTAATATTAAGGATTGCCATAATGTATGTTGATGGGCTTTTGATTTATGATTTGGAAATGTGCTACAATAATATACAACAAACTCATGAACAATGGCAGAGTTGTTTGAAGAATATAAGGGAAATGTATGTGAGAAAGCCGAGTAATGCCTCAGGATCCTGACGGAAAACATGCTAAAACAGAAAGTGATCTAACAGAAAATGTCTAGATGGAAAAAAATATTAATTTTCTTTGCCTTGGCATTCTTCATGACACATCACCTCACAAGTTGTTCATATTAAATTAATATGGTTCAGTAGTCCAGGTTTGCTTTGACAGAGCCTTTCTATAGGGATGCCAGACTCAGAATATATGCAGCTCTGGTATACCTCTTTGGGCAAAAATGGCTCAGGGTTTTGATTTGCACGTAATTATTTTCCCTTTGTAATTATAATTATAATCCAAGGTAACAGGAAAAACTGAAGTCTGCTCAAGGTGTCCAAACAGAGCAACTCCTATTTCCATTTCTAACTTCATATATATATAATTTAATATATATATTAAAATTAGGCAGGTGACAGAAAGAGCACGCAATTTCTCCACTGGTGTTACAGAACTGTAGGAAAAGCAAACTTCTGCTCTTAGAAGAGCTACTCAGCTGGTTAGCATTTTCACAAGGATTACTTGAAAAGGGCATGTGGGTTTTATATGTGGTTGGTCTACAAAGCATCACAGAATTAGTGTTTCCCAAGCACATTGTACAACACATATTTATTCTTCCCTGCCTTTTCTAATTTTTTTCACCAATCCCCTTCAACTCTTCAGCTTCCTAATTCCTAATGCTTTCAGTTTGCATTAATACTAATCCAAGAAACATGAGTTAATCTAATAAATGACAACCAATTTACACTTTTTGCACTAGATAAATTTGCCACTTGACATCCTCTGTCTCCCCATGAATACTATAGAGTATGAAGGGGGGAAATATGTTTAATATAAACATAAGGAGACATATGGCAGACACAAACAATGGACCTCTAATCGGACTCTGGTATATATCCTCCGTGAGTCTACACAAATGGATCTCCTCTTCATCTGTTATGGTGTTCTCTGGGAGACACCTGGTGACTTGTGTAGAAATTCACTTATTCTGCAAGATATTATGTAATTTATTAAGGAGGCCTCTGCTTTTCAGTAGACATTCTCCCATCCCAAGGAATCCTGGGAATTATAGCTTTGGGAATGGGGATAGGGATTCTTTGATACAGAAGTTTTAACACTTTAATGACAAGTAAAATGCTTTAAACCAATCCAACTTTGTAATGTAGCTATCTGCTTAGTCTAGCTGCTATTCTTCTGCAAATGAAGATTTCCAAACAATTATCTGGATTCATCCAGAACACAGTATACACATATTGATTTCAATGAGTTAATGAGCAGGTCAATGTAGAGGTGGCCAATAAATTATCTAAACAAAATAATAATTTCATAGATGTCTCAGTTCTATGTCCAGGAAAAAAAAAAATTGGATGTGTGTGTGTTTTAAAACCCATGGCATATTTTATTTCCCATTAGTTTTTTGTTAGGAAGACTGTGAAACATACATTAGTTGAGATTTTCTCTGGATATTCTTCAGAATAGCTTCCCGCATTAACAGCATTCATATGCAGCACGCAAAGCTCAAGAGAAACTTAATTAGTGTCATCTATGAAAACACTGTTAGACTTCCTAGTTTTCTCAGCCAATTGTCTGCTTGAAGGCCCAGGAAATAAATTCTCACCTAGTTTTCAGGGAGATGATTTTGTATACATCTTAATTCTCACCAGAAGATTTAGAAGTAACCCCCCCTCCCCCGCCAAGCCTGTGGAATTACACAAAATTTTAAAAGGAGGTTGTGAGATCGGGATCCCTCCTCAGGTTCTTCAAGAAACACATGACTGGGTTTGAAAGCCAAAGGTGGAAAAAAAACCTTGTCAAATTTGGGAGTGTCCTGTCAGCTATAATTAGAGGTGCCAACCACTGACAAAAAGCAGGTTTGCATGAAACTTCTCCATGGAAACAAAGCAGCTGTGCAAAGAGGGTGTCAAAAGCAAGGGGGTTCTCCCCCCCCACACACACACACTCATTTCCCTGAGCTTTGAAGCAACAATTCCCTTAATAAGAAACTCCTCCTCGCATTAATGATGAGGCTGAAGTTGGTTCCTTATTCCCAGTTCCTTATTCATTCCTCATTCACGTCTTATTCATGAATTCATCCAAAAACACTGAGGAGAGTTTGAAAACTATGAACCCCAAAATAAGATTTGGAACCCCAAACTTCATAAACCTCCAAGTTCAGCGGACTCTCCCCTTTGAGGGGGCATATGCTGTGTCCTGGTCCAAAGTGCGGTTCTTGTGCCAGCTGCATCAAAGTGAGGCACCCCCAGGACCATCACACAGGCAGACACTGGGGCCAAGCTGCACCCCAAAACAATCTTTGGACCACCCCATGCTCTGGAGACTATCCCCTGCAAGATGACATACACTGATGCCTCGTCCAAACACTGGTTCTGGAGCCACAGGCTTCCATTTCAGGTGCACACAAGAAGCCTGTATTTCAAAAAAAGATTTGAATAAGGAACTGGTTAGACTGTTTGCCCACTGCATCCTGGAATAAGGTTTGGACTGCCACATGTCATACACCTCCATGTTCAGTGAACTCTCCCCTTCGAGGAGACATATGCTGTGTCCTGGTCCAAAGGGCGATTCTTGTGCCAGTTGCTCCAAAGTGCGGTGCCCCCAGAGAAGTCACACAGGTAGACAGTGGGGCCTGGCTGCACCCCAAAACAATATTTGGACCATCCCAAATGAAACATCTCCACGCTCAGGGGACTGTTCCCTGCAAGATGACATACAGTGATGCCCAGTCCAAACACTGGTTCTGGTGCCATGAGCTTCTATTCAGAGCACCTCCCAGAGGACTGTATTTCAAAGAAGTTTTGAATAAAGGGCCCTCTGTACCCAAAATGAGATTTGGACCCCCACACTTCATACACTCCCATGTTCAGCGGACTCTCTCCTTCCAGGGGACATATGCTGTTTCCTGGTCCAAAGCACAGTTCTTGTGTCATGCGCTAACCCTAACCCTAATAACCCTAACCCAAATCCCTAACCCTAACCCTCACCCTAATAACCCTAACCATAAAAACACTCACCCTAACTCTAATAACCCTAACCATACCAATCCGAATTCTAGCCCTAATAACGCTAATCCTAACCCTAATAACCCTTACCCTAATCCCTAACACTAACTCTAATAATCCTAACCCTAATAACCCTAACACTAACCCTAATAACCCTAACACAAATCCCTAGCCCTAACCCTAATAATCCGAATCCTAAACCTAACCCTAATAGTCCTAACCCTAACTTTAATCCCTAACCACAACCCTAACCCTAATCTGTAACCCTAACCCAAATAACCCTAATCCTTAACCCTAATAATCCTAACCCCAACCCTAATAACCCTAACTTTAATCCCTAACCCTAACCCTAATAATTCTAACCATAATAACACAAACCTGAACCCTAGTAACCCTAACCCTGACTTTAATAACCAAAACCCTAATCCCTAACACTAATCCCTAACCCTAATAACCCTAACCCTACTAACACAAACTTTAACCCTATCCCAACCCTTTATCCCTAACCCTAACTCTAATAAACCGAACCCAGATAACCCTAATACCTAATGCCTAACCCTAATCCTAATAACTTTAACACTAACCGTAATAACCCTAACCACTTTAAACCTAACAACCCTAACCCGTACCCTAATCCCTAACTCTAATAATACTGACCCTAACCCTAATAATCATAACCCTAACCCTAATAACCCTAAACCTAATCCTTAACCCTAATAATCATAACCCCTAGAACCCTATTTGGTTTAGGATTAGGAATAGGATTATGGATTAAAGTTAGGGTTAGGGATATTTGGTTTAGGGTTAGAGTTAGCATTATTAGGGTTAGCAGTAGGATTATTAGGGTTAGGGTTATGATTAGGGGTTAGGGTTAAGTTTATTAAGGTTAGGGTCATTAGGGTTAGGGTCAGGATTATTAGAGTTAGTGTTAGGGTTTTCAGAGCTCACTCCAAAGACTAAGAGGGCTATAGAGGCACTAGAGGAGGAGCTGGCTGCCCAGCCCACTCCTCTGGTTTCTTTAGGCTCTAGCAGGCCTCCTGAGGGACAGGAGGAGTGGCTGGGAGAGGAGGAAGGGGAAGATATGGAGGTGGTATGCCCCAAGCACCTGCCATCTCAACCCCTTCCCACTGCTCAGCCATCTCTTCCTGCCCTCCAAAGACACGGTGTGTCTGGCCTGAGCTCCTCACAGGAGGCAGCTCCAGGGATGCCCATGGCTGCTGGTCAGCGTGGGTGCCCCTTCCCTTCTGAAGTCTGGATCCACTTCTGGGTGACATGGGTTCCCCGCTTTGCACAGTGCCAGCTGTGTAGGGCTCGGCTAAATTGAGGGAAAGACATCGCCCATCTCTTGACCTCCAGGCTGCAGAACCATCTGAAGAAGCACCAGAAGCACTAACCCTAACCCTAATAACCCGGAAGTTAACCCTTTTAACCCTAAACACCGTAACCATAATCTGTAACCTTAACCCTAATGACCATAACCCTAAACCTATCCCTTACTTTTCATCCCTAACTTTTAGAACCCTAACCATAACCCTAACCCTAATAATGCTAACCCTAACCCTAACTTTAATCCCTAACCCTTATCCCAACCCTAACCCTAATTCTTACAACTAACCCGAATAACCCTAACCCTAACCTAAATAACCCTAACCCTAACTGTAACCCCTAACCCTAATAATCGTATCCGTAACCCAAAGAAGTTTAACCCTAATCCCTAACCCTAAAAATCCTAAACCTAACCCTATTAACCCTAACCCAAATAACCCTAACTTTAGGGTCATCCAGTCCAACACTCTGTATCACACAGTGGCCAAAGCCCAGGTGTCATCAGGTCCACCAATGGGCCCAGAACTCCAGAAGCCCTCCCATTGTTACCCCCCCAAGCACCGAGAATACAGAGCATCACTGCCCCAGGCATCTAACTATACCTTGTGGCTAACAGCCACTGATGAACCTCTACTCCATGTTTATCCAATCCCCTCTTGAAGCACCTCCAGTAAGTTGTTGACCCATTTGCAAGGTAGCACCATGAAAAGGCTTCGCTTGGACGAGTGAAGCTGTCGCAGCAGAGCATAGGGGGAGAGGCAGTCCGGCTGGTATGTGGGTCCAAGACCATGAAGGGCTTTGTAGGTGATAAGCCGTAACCAATGGAGTGACTGCAGAGCAGGTGTGACATGTATGCTCGGCCTAGCACCAGTAATAACTGGCTGTGGCATTCTGCACCGACTGTAGTTTCCCAGTTGACCTTAAGGGCACACCCATGTAAAGTACATGACAATAATCTATTTCTCGTGGCAAACACAGCATGGATCCATGCAGCTGTATCTCCTGGGCCAACAGAGTCAAAGCAGGGGACCATCTTCCAAGCTCAATGAAGCTGAAACAATTCATTTTTCACAGTTGCATTCACTTGCTTTGCTAACGCTGGATCCGATACAACCCCGAGGAGGCTCATCGCTGAGTCAGTGAATGTCAGCTGGACCCTATCGAAATTGGGGAGCATAATGTCCTTCCCAACTGGCATTATTGACCAATCAGCATCAACTGAGCTGTGTACAGACCCCCCCCCGCCACACAGCAGCCCAAATCCCTTTAACCTCCTACTGCAGTTTCCAACATGAAAAGAACCGGGCATCACTGTATGTCAGCTTGCAGGGGAAAGTCTCCAGAGTGTGGTGATATGTCAGTTAGGGTAGTCCAAAGATTGTTTTGGGGTGCAGCCAGGCCCCACTGTTTGCCTGTGTGACTTCCCTTGGGGCACCTCACTTTGGAGCAGCTGGCACAAGAACCACCCTTTGGATCAGGACACAGCATATGTCTCCTTGAAGGGGAGAGTCCGCTGAGCATGGAGGTGTATGACATGTGGCAGTCCAAATCATATTCCAGGATGCAGTGGGCAAACAGTCTAACCAGTTCCTTATTCAAATCTTTAAAAATAATAATAATACAGGTTTCTTGGGGGCAACCGAAATAGAAGCCTGTGGCTCCAGAACCAATATTTGGACCGGGCTCCACTGCATGTCATCTTGCAGGGAATAGTCTCCAGAGTATGGTGATGTGTCAGTTGGGGTGGCACAAGGCATAGCAAGAAGGCAGGCATTTGTGGGCATTCAGGTTACCAAAGAAGATTGTTTTCTGAAATGCTTTCTCACTTGAAATTGAGGAATGTCTCTCCCCCTCCCCTCCCCCATGCAAGGCAATTTGGTTTCTCTGGGCAATAAACAGTAAGCACAATTGATCTGATAATCTTAATTTTGAATACATCCCAAAAAAGGCAGTTTTCATAACGTTGTTCTGAATCCCCCGTTCCATAAATTGTGAAGCCTCTGGTTACTTTCCCCCTACTTGCTTTCTGAAAGAAAACGCAAGTGAGGAGTTACTGCTCACTTCTTCAGACAGCAGAATTCCAAAAAAAAAAAAAAAAATTGTTTCGGTAATCTACAAATATTCAAACATAATGGAGAGTTCAAATTCTTTATCTAACAAGTGTTAGTTAGTGGCCACATGCAGATAGCAGCTTGGTATGGTCTCAGCTGGGGAGCATCACTATAGGCATCGAGCTGATCTACATGTTCAGAAAAGTACCCCCTTATTGACAGCTTATGTTTTTTTAAAAAAACCTCCCTAAAAATAAAAAGCTAGCATGTAGGGGGGAATCTAGTTGGGGGGGGCTCTTTTCTTAGTTTTCCAAAGGCAAGAAGAGTTTCACATGGAGGACCTGTATTCAGTCCCTTACATTCGGTAGTGGTACAGTCTGAGAAGAACTATTCCACATGTGTTTGGAACATTTTGATTTTACAGGCTGCACATAGCCAGTGTTGGTTCCATAGCACTGTCTCTCACTTGTGTGGTCCAGAATGGAAAGTAGTCCAACTATCCAAAAGGTACAGCATGGTGTGAAAGCTATCACTCCATTACACCTTCATTTGCATGGAGGGAGGATGTACAACAAAACCATACTCGTTTTTGGAACTTTTTGTTTTTTTAATAATTGTCATTATTATTCTAATTACACATATTCATTTTCTTTATTCTGTTCATGATTTGTTTCAATTTCTGGGTGTAACGTTTTTGTTTCTCTCCTAATTGGAATCAATTTTTCAGAGGTGAAAATCCCATGTAAAGGTTTTGCCTACATAATTGCACAGACATAGGAGAAACCATATTGTTTTTATAGGCAATTAAAGACATCATGCATTTCCATCTCTCTCTCTCTCTCTCTCTCTCTCTCTCTCTCTCTCTCTCTCACACACACACACACACACACACACACACACAACACACTCTCGGAAAAACATTCTCAGGGATTGTACCCCTTCACCCAAAGGATCCTTCCTGTGAAATTTCAGACAGATAGAAGAATGTCTCCTTATTGTACAGACAATTAATATTTTTAATTGCAGAACAGACAAAGTAAAGTGTTTGGTAACAGGCAGAAGGGCAGAGCTGTTAGTAAATGCAGTCTACCAGAGAGAGTTATTAATTATTTGTTGTAGATCTTCCGGACTGTATGGCCGTGGTCTTGGCATTGTAGTACCTGATGTTTTGCCAGCAGCTGTGATTGGCATCCTCAGAGGTATAACACGGAAAGATGGAGTACTCTCTGTGTCAGCATGAGAAGGATAATGGTAGGCAAGTAATTTATATCTACTCAGGAAGGTGGGGTAGGTCTGAGTCATTATCTTGTAGGAGTTTCCCAGGCTGTGACATGCTAATAGAGGAGCTTTCCTGAGGAGGTTCTTTTGCATATGGATTGGCTGTTGAAATTCTAATCTTATCTGTACTGTTGTTGTAAGATGTAGAACATTTTGTGTTTTTCAGCACTGGAAACCATGCCCTATTTATTTTTTAAATTCTCTTCATTCCTGTTGAAATTGTGTTTATGAATTTCAATGGCTTCCCTGTTTAATCTGACATGGTAATTGGATGTGTTGTCCAGCATTTCAGTGTCTTGGAATAAGATACTGTGTCCTGTTTGAGTTAGATGGTGTTCAGCCACTGCTGATTTTTCAGGTTGGCCCAGTCTGCAGTGTCTTTCATGTTCTTTTATTCTTGTCTGGATGCTATGTTGTGTGGTCCCGATGTAAACCTGTCCACAACTGCAGGGTATGTGGTATACTCCTGCAGTTGTGAGGGGGTCTCTTCTGTCTTTTGCTGATCATAGCATCTGTTGTATTTTTCTGGTGGGTCTGAATACTGTTTGTTGGTTGTTGTTTTTTCATAAGTTTCCCCATCTGATTAGTGATTCCTCTGATATATGGCAAAAACACTTTTCCTGTGGGAGACTGTTTTTACTCAGTTGTTTGTTTTACCTTTGGTTTAATCACTCTTCTGATTTCATTCTTGGAGTAGCCATCTGCTTGAAGTTCATCACTGAGAAAGTGTGGTTCACATATCTTGCACGGTTGACTAATGTTTTGATTATGCCATTGTCAAGGGTGGTGATTGGAGTTTTTGTGTAAATAATGATCTGTGTGAGTTGGTTTTCTGTAGACCTTGTGACCTAATTGAAGGTTAGCTTTGCGGATAACCATGATATCTAGAAATGGGAGTTTACCCTTGATTTCTTTTTCCGTGGTGAATTGTATGTTCGGGTGGATGTTGTTGAGGTGGTCTAAAAACTCCATCAATTCTACCTCTCCATGGCTCCAAATGATAAAGGTACTGGAACCAGACTGTAGGTTTGTGGGGTGCAGATTTTAAAGCTGTTTTTTCAAAATGTTCCATGTAGACGTTTGCCATAACTGAGCTGAGAGGGCTTCCCATGGCAACCCCATCCATCTGTTCACAGAATTCGTTATCCCATTGGAAGTAACTGGTTGTCAAACAGTGGTGGAATAAGGCTGTTATGTCCTCCAGAAAAATCTGATTAACAAGTGCGAGTGTGTCTTTTACCAGAATTAATGCTGATTTTCCACATTGCCCCCCCCCTTGCTTCTGGACCCATACTGCTTCAGTTTATTCCCTGATTTCTGCACACATTTTTGTACTTTAGCTTTCATATCATTTTTTTTGTTTTGCCCCCAGGTTTTTTCCTCTCTGAATCATTGTGAATGATTGATGGAAATGCAGTGTATAAAAACCTACCAGCACAATCCTCTTTGGTGTCAATATCAGTACACTCTGCTGGCCGGTCAACTTGTCTGGAAGAAGAAGAAGGAGAGGAGGAGTAGAAGGAGTTGCTTTTTATACCCGCCCTTCATTACCTGAAGGAGTCTCAGAGCAGTTTACAATCACCTTCCCTTCCTCTCCCTACAACAGACATCCTGTGAGGTAGGTGAGGCTGAGAGAGCTCTGAGAGAACTGTGACTGTCCCAAGGTCACCCAGCTGGCTGCATGTGGAGAAGTGGGGAATCAAACCCAGTTCTCCAGATTAGAGTTTACCGCTCTTAACCACTACGCCAAACTGGCTCTTCTTTGCTGCTCTTTCCTCTGTCTCCCCGCCTATGCCCTCAATGAAGTGAAACAGCACTAGTGAGGTAGTAGAATAGGAAGGATGAACAACCTTCCCTGATTACTTCCAGGTAATTTTTGACATCATATTCTGAATAATAACTTTATTTAAAAACCAAGGCATATTTCGCTCAGATTTTGATTAGTTAATACCTGGTTCACCATTCCTTTGCTGAACTTGTACACAGCCCAAGATTCCTTGCAATATCGGAGCATACCGGTTGGAGACAGGGGAAATCAAAGCATGGTGAACAAAAATGTTGCACAGCAAGTGTGCATCTGAAATGTACAACTTTTATTCAGAAGTGTCATTAGTTACCCTCCCCTACAGTTTAAAATGGAGGAGAACTGTCAGAGAAGAATGTAAGTATCACTCAGAGGCTAAGGAGGTGGAGCGGAGGTTATCTAGAGCTTGTGTTCCACCTGACCTGACGCATGGCACTATAAGGGGTCTTAGGTTTCCTTGTTGGTTTGTAGTTATGCTTCCTTTCCTTACAAAAGCCAAAAACCAGAAAAACAACTTCTAATACTTTGATCCTTCAGCAGAGATCAAACACAGTTTTCCTCAAACCCCCTCCTCCCAAACATTAGGCTTTTAGCTATTTCTGTTAAGCATTTTCCTGTTTTTATCTGTCTGTATCAAGTGGTTAAGACCCTGAACTGCAGGCTGTGGAAGGTCGGTAGTTCAGCAGTTCAAGACCCGGGTGCCGCATGATGGAGTGAGCTCCCGTCTCTAGTTCCGGCTCCTGCCAACCTAGCAGTTCGAAAGCAAGAAATTGCAAGTAGATAAATAGGTACCACTTCGGTGGGAAGGTAATAGCATTCCGTGCATCTTGGTGTTTAGTCATGCCGGCCACATGACCACGGAAACATCTTCGGACAGCGCTGGCTCTTCGGCTTTGAAACGGAGATAAGCACCGCAACCCTAGAGTCGGATTTGACTGGCTTTCGAGCAAGGGAACCTTTACCTTTACCTATCATTTTAGAGTTGAATATGCTCATTTAATTAGTTAATTTATATATGGACCCATGAAACTGCCTTATACTGAATCAGACCATTGGTCCATTGTGGTCAGTACGGTCTACTCAGACTGGCAGCGGCCGTCCAGGATCTTTAGTAACCGTGCTATGCCCCCACCCACCTCAGTCTCCCACCGGTTCTCAGGTCTAGCCTGCAATCCAGTTCCCTCAAATGAAGCTGCCTTATACTAAATCAAACCCTTGGTCCATCAAGGTCAGTTTTGTGTGTGACCAGCAGTAGCTTTTCAGGGTCTCAGGCTGAGGCCTTTCACATCTCATTCTTTAAACTTAGGTAAAGGTAAAGGTTCCCTTGCTCGAAAGCCAGTCGAATCCAACTCTAGGGTTGTGGTGCTCATCTCCGTTTCAAAGCCGAAGAGCCAGCGCTGTCCGAAGACGTTTCCGTGGTCATGTGGCCAGCATGACTAAACACCAAGGCACACTCTTACCAAGGCGCACCAAGGAACACTGTTACCTTCCCACCGAAGGGGTACCTATTTATCCACTTGCAATGTCTTGCTTTCGAACTGCTAGGTTGGCAGGAGCTGGAACTAGAGATGGGAGCTCACTCCATCATGCGGCAACCCGGGTCTCGAACTGCTGAACTACTGACCTTCCACAGCCTGCAGTTCAGCGTCTTAACCACTTGAGCCACCGCAATGTAGGATTCCAAAAATTAAACCTGGAGATTTCTGCATGCCAAGTAGATGTTCTACTATGAGCCAGAGCCACCTCACCAGCATTTATTTATGTTACTTCATTTATACCCAGCCCTTCTCCTCAGTGGGAACCCAAAACAGCTTTCATTGTTCTCATCTCCTTCTATTCTATCCTCAAAACTACCCTGTGAAGTAGGTTATGTTGAGAGTTTGTGACAGGCCCGGGGTCACCCAGCAGAGTGGGGATTCAAATCTGGGTCTCCCAGAACCTAGCCTGTCATTCTAACTACTAACCACTCTGGCTCATGCACTGTATCTAGGCTTACCAAGTCCCCCCGGAAGGGCAGGGAAACCCCCGCCCCAGAGGCCCGTTCGCCGCCGCCAGCGGATCAGGCCCCGGGAGAACCCCACCCCCAAAGTACACGACGTGCATGTCACCCAGAGGTGACGCGACCACGCTGAGCATGCTGGGGGCGGAGCCACGGTCAACCGAGGGAAAACTCTATGGTTTTCCCTCGGATGGTCGTGGCCCCGCCCCCAGCGTGCCCGGCATGGTCGCGTCACTTTCGGGTGATGGGGTTGCAGTGCGCGCGCATGCTCCAGGAACAAGCCAGGAGCCCCCGCGACAGCAGCAGGTAAGACTTGGCAACCCTAACTGTATCCAGTCTGTGTAGTCCACAGACAGGAGGACAGGCCACATTACTCTTTCCTTGATCATTGTTTGTCAATTTACTTAAAACATTTTTACCCCCACGTTCCCAGCACAATGTTATCAAAATGGCTCCGGCCTGGTGGAACTCTCTACCTGGTGACATCCACGCCCTGCAGAACCTAGCTCAGTTCTGCAGGTAGGTTCCCCTAGTCCCCCCAGGGGCCCCCCCGCCCCAGAGGCCCATTCCCCGCCCCAGAGGCCCATTCCCCGCCGCCGCCAGATCGGGCCTCGGGGGGAACTCCTCCCTGATGTGCGCATCACCCGGAAGTTGCGTGACCATGCCGGGCACGCTAGGGGTGGGGCCACGGCCATCCGAGGGAAAACTCGTGCAACAGACGCTAGCCGGGAGCCCCCTGCTCCCGGTGAAAATCCACTTGGCAACCCTATCTGCACGGGTATGAAACAGAGATATTCCACCAGGCCTACGGTTGAGGACAGCAATGGCCTGCATTGTGGCTCTCACTATGGCCTCCTCCATGACCGGCCCCTGATCCGCCCAGGGGAGGGAGCAAACTGCATTTTAAGCCATCAGTTAATGCTTGATTTTATGGTAATTTATAAGTAATTTGTAACTAATTTTTTTGTGTGTATTATAACTTCTTGTTCACCTCCCTGAGCCCTTTGGGGAAGGGAGGTCTATAAATTTAATAAATAATAATAACATACATGACAATAAAAATGTCAATATAATTCAAAATTAGGAATACTTGAACATGTCCATTTTTAAAATATTTGACAGTTCTTTGAAGTTTGGGAATCCCTTCTGTTTCCCATTTCGAGTTCTTTCCTCAAAGTTCTATGGCAATCAGTTTCTTCTATGCTAGTAGTATATTTGTTTCACCCTTGTTTAATATCAGCTTATTTAAAATTGTTTTATTAGCTGTTTGGGTTAAGACATCTTTTATGGATGGATTAAAATGCATTTCTTTTGTGACATATTAAAAAGCAATCTCTTCTACTTCATAGGGAAGTGAATGGGCAGGCATTATCCTGTATTGTTTTGGCTTCTCTTTTTTTCTGGTTTCCATCCATTTTGAAAGTGGTGCTAAGCTCCACCCACCTCCAAATTGGCTGTGGCAAAGCTTCCATGCAGGGGCTTACCCTGGGAAAAATATCTGTGGAGAAACAGCCATACTCAGGTTGAATACACATGAAGGTTGCCTTATACTGAGTCAGACCATTGGTCGATTGAGGTCTGTATTGTCTATTCTGACTGGTAGTGGCTCCCCAGGGTCTCAGGTGGAGGTCTTTCACATCACTGCCTGCCTGGTCCTTTTTAACTGAAGATGACAGGGTTTGAGCACAGGGCAAGTCAGATAATCTTTTCTTCCTGACTAGTACACCTGATGTGTTCCACATGTTTATCACACTCTACATTTCTAGGTATACAACTAAAAACGTAATGTGTGATAAGATCCTCAGAATCTAGCCACAGTGGTGCACGAAGGGGCAGGGCCCCACCAATCACGTCATGCCCCTCTAGTCAGCACTAGGGGATGCTGTGAAATCTGTCACAAGCCTTCTGCCAATGAGAGAGGGCTTTTCATTCTCTCCTCCCACCTCCCTCCCAGGCTTTGCCAATGAGGGGCCCCTGTCACACGGGCAGGAAACTGCAGAGGAGAAGTGTGGCTGTTTGCCCCGGGGCAAACTAACATGCAGTAAAGCGATCAGACCTACTGTGGAGGTTCTGTGGAGGTACTGTGGAGCTTCCGTGGGTAGGGAGAGGTGCCAATCACAACACATGCCTGCACGCAATGAAGAAGCGCACGGCGCGGCGAACTGGTTTTCTTTTTTTGTGTACACTACGAATGCGCATGCTCCGTTGGGTGCGTGTGCGCATCCACGGAGACTTGGGGGGAAAAAACCCCTTTTCCGCAAGGGGACATGGGCGGGTGCCGGATGCCACCGGAAACGCGATCAGACGCCCGCGCTTGCCCCGCAGTTTCTGGAAACTAGTACCTCCAAGGTACTAGTTTTTTGCTGCGCTTTTTCGGCAGGAAGCCTCAGTTGTGCCACGGAAGCGCTACGCTTCCCAGATGTGCTGGTGAGATCGCGACCGGAAACTCCGCTTGTCTTCCGTATCTCTTGCGTGGCTAATGTTGCGTGTGACCGCAGCCAGGGAGAGATTCTCCTTCCCTCCTCCCTCCCAGGCTTTCCCTTTGCACTTTGCTTCCTGCACAAAGTAGTTGATCCAGCTGTGTTCTGAAGCACGTGACACAGTTCTTTTCCCATCTTAGCTTGCTAGCTCATTGCCAAGTCTTGGATTCGTCTGCAGCACTCTAGCATGTTAAAGTAGAAGCTTTTTTTGGGCTCTGTTTTAGCCCTGGGTGGGGACTGTTCAAAGGTGGCTGTGATCAGAGGGGGTGGGTAGCAGCAGCAGCCTCGGTATTCTGCCTTTCACAACTGGACATGCCCATTTTACAGTGTGTGTGGGTACTCATGGAACTGTTTTGGCCCCTGAAAACACTAGGGGGTGGAGGAAAAAGAGTTCTGTACCACAAGCCCACAGTGGATCGGGGCATCACAGCATATCAAAATCACTGTAAAATGGTGATAATGAATGGGTGTTGGCAACAATTTTGCCTTCTCTTTTATCTGGGCTCAGCAAGGGGGGGAGGAGTCAATCTCTGTATCTGTAGAGGGGAGCCTCCCCAGCTTTTCTTCCCATCTGCATGAAGTAAAAAAGCCACCTTTTCCCTGCCAGGCTGTAGCTGCAACAGAGAAGTGACTGTGCACATACTCGCTAGTGTCCCCAACACCATGGTGGAACGAGCTCCTGGAAGACCTCAGGGCCCTGCAGGACCTTTTACAGTTCTGCAGGGCCTGCAAGACGGAGCTCTTCCACCAGGCCTTTAGTTAAGGAGCGGCATCCAACACACTAAGGTCCTGTGCCCAATACCACCACCAACAGCCTGAGCTTCGCTGACTTTAAAATCAAATACCAACTACATTTATTAGTATGTTTATGCTACCCTGCTTTCGCCATCGCCATTTAAATTGTTTACTAGCACCTTATGTTGTGTTTTTATACTTTTACTTATATTGCTGTTTTAGCTACTGCACTTTATGTAAGGCACCCTGAGCCTGTTCCGGCGGGGAGGGAGGGATATAAATCGAATAATTAAATAAATAAATAAATAAATGTTGGGACATTCCTGGAGATTTGGGGGATGGAGCCTGGGGAAGGTGGGGGAGGGACATTAATCAGGTATAATACCATAGAGTCTGTCTTCTGGAGTGGCCATTTTCTCCAGGGGGAGTGATCTCTTTAATCTGGTGATTACTTGTAATTCTGGCAGATCTCCAGGCTCCACCTAGAGATTGGCAACCATCCAAGAAAAGACACCTTCTTCTGTGATCTCTGTTACCAAAGCCTCATTTCATGCTCAGAGGAAGAAACAGACATTTTTATGGTGACACATTGGTGGAGGGGGGGAATTCCCATTAGGCACACTGCAACCCAGGAAAGTGGAAATGGGACAATATGGGGTTAGGGATCTTCATGCATTTATAAGACTCTGCTCATCATGTGTAAATAAAGGAAGAGGATATTTGGTTTCAAACAAAATGGATTATCATTTAACCTTCTTTGTAGAATGATTCCTTGTAGAGACTTTGCACTACATCATAGTTCACTCATAATAAAGTAAATAAATAATGATGTGCTCACCACCACTCTACTCATTTGCCCCCCCAAAAAAACATTTCTGGCTACAGGCCTGCCTTAGATATAGGTTTCATTCTTGATCTCTTGTAAAGTTAGGTGTTAAACATCTAATGTTTTGGGGTAATGTTTTATAGTTTCATGACCAAAGAAGTTTCATCTCACTTTCTGATTCAATGTTTTGATTTCATCTTCTAAAACACTCAAGGGTCAGGGAAGAAAGGGGGGGGGGACATCAGAAACTTCGAAACGTTACACCGTTAATCAAACTTACTCGTGCTAACGGTATTAAGTCACTACCCATGGGATCCACATAAATGGGTACACTTTATACAAACTATGCAAAAGGGAAATTATGTTAAACATTTGAGTCCCAAGCATTTGGGAAATTGGGGTACATGTGAAGTATAAAACAGAGCTGGAGACCAAGACTCAACAAAGTCTTGAAATTTGCCCTACAGGTATAATAATTCCATGAACTGTTTGAATTCTACCATTTCTGTTTAATTTCTCATTGGGAGGTCAGAGAACTTCCCAGGCTTCACGAATTATGCTTTGTGCAGATAGAGTCATAACACATCTATTAGAACATAGATAGATGTACAGATCATTGATCTGCTAGGTGACTGCACAGAGATTTTTTCCCCCTCGTGTGGTTATTGATCTTCTCCAACAGGAGAAAAAAAATGTGCAATTTTACCTTGTAGTTGTTCACAGACGCTGAGCAGAAGAGGGTTACTGTTCAGACCTGGAAGAGTTACATTTCCATGCAAATCTCCGTTTCTAGGTATACAAGACCTATTTGATTTTTAAACTGGACTTTTAAAAAGGTTTCTGTCTTTGTTGTTTTAAGTAGATATATGTTTAAAATAGATGATGTTCACAGATCTCCTTCAGACTGCAAGTTATAAATTATACAGAGAGAGAGAGAGAAAGAGAGCTATGACTCAAATTGGCCCGATGCCATGTAGGAAGGGGATTGAACCCTTTCAAGGCCTGTTTTGCTAATAAAAACTGGGGTGTTCACACTGTTATCAGTTCTGATGTGCCTTTTAAATAGCTGTCTTTTAAACCTTTTCCTGTGCTGCAGCTTGGGAACTACATTTTATATGCACACTGTTTCCCCCTTGTCTGGTCCAACCAGAGTCTTGTCGACTTGCATGCACCAGAGGAAGAGAGCTCTAGTCCATAAAAGCATATACTAGGGGGAAAAATCACTGGGTCTTTAAGGTGTCACAAGACTCCAGCCTGTTTTTGCTGCAACAAACTAACACGACTACTCCTCTAGTAGTACGGGAAACAATACCAACACAAGAGATCCTTCGTTCCTGTCAATGCTTGAGGAACTGTTCTCTGGGAGATTTCTTGAGTTTCCTGCTCAGTCATGTCTTCTGAATTTGATGAGGTTAAATCAATAGAAGCCCCTCCTTCTGAGATCTTGCAAGTCTTTGGGGGCAACTGCATATCAAGCGCTTGTTGGCTAACCTTACATGACAAGGAAAGGTCCAAAGCAGTAAAAGAGTTGTTCAAAGACTTAGAGGTCTCAGGCTGTTGGATAACATTTTCTTGGGTATTACAGCATTGGGAAAGAGATGAAGTATCCATTGGAGTGGTAGCCTTCAGTAAACCGAGGTCGACTAAGTCCTTTAGGGGTTCAGCCCTCTTTAATGTTGCACACAGGGTTTGTTTCAATTTATTAACCAGATTGGTAGGAGATTTGGAGCATAATGTTGATTTTTCTACTGCTATCCATAGAAGACACCATAGCTTTGTCCATATGCTGTTGCCTCTGGATTTCCTGTGAGCCCCTATCAAATGGAACACGGCCACCTCCACACAAGAGGAGAGGGCTCTTTCTTGTGTCCTGGAAGACTCTAATCTACCTAAGAAGCCTTTCATCTTAAGCAGCATCCGTGGGATAATGGGTTGTCGAAATAGAAGACAATTGAAGGACAATTGAAGGACAATTAGGAAGTCTTTCAGTTTGTTCTAAATCAACCTCATCAGCCTCCAACTTCAATAAATGGCATAATAAGAAAATCACTTCTTGTCTGCTGTCCCAGCAGCCTGCATTTACTGCAATTTGAGCAATTTCCAGGGCAACCTGAGAACTTTTCCATATCAGAAAATCCGTAGTAGAGGGCTGGTCTGCAGCTTCATCATTTAAAATTGAATGGTGGCAAGAAGCAGCGTCAAAGTCTCTCTTTTGCAGTAGCTTAGAACCAACCACTCCTTTGGGTGAGTGTTCTGGCACTGCTAGATGTAGAATGCCTCCTTCCAAATTTCTCTTGAGTAAATTTTCCAGACTGGCCAGATTGGCTGATATCAGTTGCTGGAAGATAGCTATGACTGTCTCAGCTGTTAGAAGACAGTGATCACCAATCAATTTGATTAAGTCTGCTTTTGAGGTTTCTCTGTTTTCTCTTAAAGCTGTAGCGTTTAAAGGACTTGAATTCAGAGTAGGTTCCTGGTGGGAAGTAGCAGTCTCTCCCATGCGCTCAGCCAAAACCTCATTATACTATGTGGTAGTCATTTGGTTACCCTATTTTGCCCTCTTGCCTAACAAACCTGGGGGAGGGACATTGAGGGGCAGTGGCTGTGGAAACTGGAGTAGTGTGATGCTCTAGGAATTTTTCAAAGCTCTATGGTTTTTATCATGGGCATGTGACCAGAAGGGATGTCGTGGCACCACGCAACATTGTCCCACTCTGTTTTTGCTCCTGCTGCTCCACTGAGCAGCAGCAGGCGCTCGGAGCACAGGGGGCAGGAGGGAACCTGGAAGCCCTACTCCCAGTTAATGGGGGAATCAGCTGGGAGTCGGCCTCTGATCTCCTCAGGGGGAAATGTTGGTTGGTACCCAACTGAGAGGCAGCAAATTGGGGGACGGATCAAAAACTCAGCTGTTTTCCCTTTTCTTCTCCCCTTCCCAAAGATCTTTGCTTGGTGCCTACTCTAACATATGTTACATATTAGGGTGAACCTGTTTTATTTTCCCAAGTATTTGATGAAATAACCGATACAAGACCTATTCTTTGCTATTTGACTGATCTTTTACTTGCTTATTGCTTTAATGTTTTTAATTCTGTTCCAGTATAATCTGCGTCGATGTTTTATTCCTGACTTGTTTTGACACTTTTTGTGAAATCTACCCCAAAGACCTTTGAGTGGGGAAGTACTGAAAAAAATCTTGGGGGGGGGGGGGAAGCAACAATCCATCTTAGTACTTATTGACACAGCAAGCCTAGCATTGCAACTTTTTGTAATGAAATATCTTTTTAGCATATATTAAATTGGACATTTCATAAGAAACATATCAGAATAATAAATATACAAAGCGAGCCATAAAGCACACCTGCACAACACAGCTTCTCAGTGATTTATACCCCCCATGCCAGAAAAAAGTTCAGTTTTCCATTACTTGAATAGCATGGTAACTGATTCAAGGACTGCTTGCATGTGCAAGTCTTTCTTCATAGTGAACTATGTGTGACCAAATGAAAGGCTGCACTAAAGCCAGTAAGGACAGCTTTGGTCTTATACATGGTCTTAATCTATTCCTTGAATAATATCACATTTAACCTGGGATTTGGCTGCAGTAATGGAGCACTTTAAACAAAAGCCAGATTGAAATGAAGGAGCTATCACTTTGTAAAGGCTCTGAACTGTGTTTGGTGTTTACAGTGCTTACTGCTTGTCACTTGCTTGTCTTGTTTAGCAAAGTTTGTTGTATACAATCGTGCTATGTGTTTATTGCATGAGAGTAAATGGGTGTGGGGTAAGCAGGCCCTTCAAGGGCTTGTTGGGGTTCTTAGAGGCATAACCATACAGCAGAGAAATAACCCTGGGATTTTATTGACTTATTTTCACATTTGCAGGCTATTCGCCCACCACAGCAGTCAAAAAGAAACTGGGCTTCACCCTGCTGCCCTCTATGCTTCCTGTTCATTTGTTCTCTCAAGTTATGTACTTCCTTAGACAGACCTCTGCCTTTGTGGTGGTGCTGGTAGTCTGGATCCACGGGGACACTTCTACACAGAAGGGTTTTTTGGTCCCTTGGGAAGCCCATCACTTGCATAGTTATTAAAGAAGGACCAAGAAGAAGAACATGGCTTCTTACCAGCTTTGAGCTCAAATGCTTTCCCTTCCATGCCAACCTTGCCACCCTGTTCACAGGCTGAAAATCTGAGGGACAATTTCAGTGACTTTTGAAGTGTGTAAACAGGGACAACCCTGCCTCCCAGTACACACACTTATCAATCGCCACATCACACTTGCTTCTGCTGGGCACCATTTCTTTCTTTTCTCTTGCCCAAAATGCCAAAGGAAATCCCCCTTAATGCTTTTACTTTGATCTGGCTTCATGAAAATCCCACATTTGGACCCACAAACACATTTGAAGCAGTATCAACCTCCACTTAGACATACTGGGTGTCCAAGAAAGTGTGTGTATGGGGGGGGATGGCAACTGGTGCACAATCATAGTTGCCACCAAGACCACAACTCAATGGGAAAGCATCTGCTTTGCATGCAGAAAGCCCCAAGGGTTGGGATCTCCATTGAAAGAGCCAGGTAGTAGGGAATGCAAACATTTCTGCGGTGTGAGTAGGCCAATGGTCTAAGGCAGCTTCCTGTATTAATCTCAATGCAAAAAATGCTAAGAGTGGATACAGTGTCACGAAACAACCCTGCTGTTTCAAGCTGATAGAGTTTAAAAAAAAAGATTTATTTATTTTTGGCTCAGACCTGCTTTTCTTTGCCACGGGCCTTTGCAGATACCTGGATTCACAGGAGAGCAGAGACAGCGTCAGCTGCATTCATATGAACAGCCTCCCAGGCCCAAACTTTATCCTAAGGAAAACAGCCCGGCTGTCACTGCCACTTCCGCTTGGCTGCTTCCATGGCACTTTGGGAACATTTGGTCACATAGGTTGAGCTGGGCAGTCTGACAACTTCCAATGGAAGATTTTATTGAACCCCAGGGTCATTTTTGAACTTTCCGTGCCCTTCCATTTTGTTTTCTGCTTTGACCAACTCTCCGTCTGGGTTTCCTCCAATCTGTTAAATGGCAAAGACATGGATCCATCTCAGAAGGTTATTGGCCACTCTGATAATATCTTAGAAGGACAGCATGAGTTTACATAGTGCCAAGCTTCCTAAAACATGAATATAGCTTACAACTGCCAAAGCTCTTGGTCACAGTGCATTCATGATGGATCTTGCTGATTAATACGTTTTCCACAGGGAAGAGTGGATCACCCCTACTTTTATGGTTATACAATTGCTTCCTTTGCCATTTTGGGGGGGTTGACTAAGGATATTGCTAAAATTAATTATGGAATTGTGGCCCGTTCAATTTGCTGGGGGGGGGGGTTGGGGGGGGTCTTACTTTCCCTACCTTTCCAAGGCACATCTGCAAATTGAGTAACGCTGCAAAAAATCAATGTGATCTGCATATGAGTGTAACATTTTTAATGGGGGGTGCTATGGATGTGCACATGATTTCCTGAGCACTGGTAGAAACGATCATAAAAATGGTGTTAATGCAACTGTACGTAGAATCACCTCATGATTGCTTTTTTGCAGTGTTTATTGATCTGCAGTGGTAACACAGAAGAAGAAAAAGATGGAAGGAACTGAAATCTGCGGGGCCGACTGCACGTGCATAGCAGATCACACAAAATTCAGATTTTTTTTAAAAAAAATACTGGAACAATGAAGGTTTCCTGATGCACACTGTCCGCTTTTGAAACAAGACCAGGTAATTCAGAACTTCAACACACAAGCATTTCAGAAATATTCATTGTTTTCCGGGTTATTTAAGGTAGCAAATTAGGTGCAGAAGCTCTTCACACAGACTACCTCACTGTGCTGTGCACAATTTAAGTCTGAGAACAATCACAAACTTATTTTCACATACAACTGTGACTAGTTGAATTGAATGGAATAAATTGAAATAAAACAAACAAACAAGCAAATAAATAGGAGCAAATTGGACTTGAATCATCTTCTTGAATTGCCCTCTTTCTGCCAGAGATATATGGGGGGAGGGGAGAAAAAACATTGTATGTCACTCAGAGCTCTTTGGAGGAAGGTTTGGGTACAAAGGTGATGGATAATGTGTGGTGTGGGGGGGTCAATTCTCCTTCAGTCTCTCTTGCCTCTCTGTAAAATAGAGAAAACAGTGATCCAGCTCTGAAAGCTACTGAGAGAAAAAATATAATGAAAATAATGTGGCAGTTTAGAAGTATTGAGCTAAGAGTAATAGTAGTAGATAGTAGGTGGGGGTGGTGGAGGAGAAGAAGGTGGAGGAAGAGGAAGAGGAGGTGGTGGAAGAAGATCCTGCTTCCAGTAGCATATCTGGCCTCTGCCTTGGTTGCCCAATAGAAGAGCCCATCTCCTGTAGCCTATTTTTCACCAAATGTCCAGGAACACCAATCTCTGATGTGGTCCTTGTTGGCCTGAGTGATGACTGGGCTGGTATAGACTTTGAATTCGATTTTCTTACCATATTGAATGGGGGCTCGGGATGCGTTTAGTCTGATTTCTCAGCAGAGGCCTGTCTACCATGGGAGACCCTACCTGCAGCTACGCTGCTGATAGCAAAGCCCTCTGCTTCACTGGAGCACTCAAGCCCCACCAGCAAGGCAAGCTAACATGAAAGACTTGGAGGACAAAGATGATTGTGAAAATACCTGGAAGTGGCTTCAAAATGGGCACTTGAAGAAAGAAACAGAAGGACAGCAGATGCACAAGAGCAGGCACTCAAAATGAATAGTATAGAAGCCAAGATTCAGCAGTCCACTGATGACAGCAAATGTCAACATTGCAAGACAAAGGATGAAACAGTCAGCCATGTGGTCAGTGCCTGCAGTGAAATTGCTCAACCTGACTATAAAGAACTAACACCAGCTCAGCTCCAGACGACAGTGTTGCTTGGAACAGCAAGAATCCTGCAAAGATACCTCTGCAGCTCCCAAGAACTTGGCTGGATCTCGAATCGCAGAACACCATCTACCAGTCAAATATCTGACTGTGACAATTCATCATCATCAATCATCATCATCAATTGTACTTGCCATGCAGATTCTTAGATTAACTAAATAGATAATGAACAGCATAGGTAAATATTCTATTATCATTGTTTATTTAGGCTACAGTTCTTCCATTTAATTTGTAGTGATGAGTATACAAGTCAGAGATCACACTTTGATGGTTGTAGCTTCTGTCTTGCTAATATATAGCAATCCATTATATTTGGAAACTTAAAAAATCACAAGACTGCTTTCTGTATCACTCTCTTCCCCTGCCCCTTTAGTTCTCTCTCTCTCTCTCTCTCTCTCTCTCTCTCTCTCTCTCTCTCTCTCTCTCTCTCTCTCTCTCTCTCTCTCTCTCTCTCTCTCTCTCTCTCTCTCTCTCTCGCACACACACACACAGAGAGAGAGAGAGAGAGGGAGGGAGGGAGGGAGGGCGAGAGAGAGAGAGAGAGAGTTACACTATGCCATTATCTCTGTGTCAGAAGTTATCTACCTGTGTACAGCCATACACCTGTTTGGCTGTTTCTGCTGCGCCAGGAATGCTACAACCATACAATTGTGCATGCATAGACTCTATTCCAACCTTCAACAGCATATATGGAGACTGGTAGGAACAGGAAATAGATTCTGCTGGTGAAAAAGGAAGGAGGGGGAGTCTCCTTTGACCAGCAAAAGGGCCACATGTGGGACCTGCATGGACTAAGGGTAAGTGGAATGGGGGATGCAGTAAGAAGGGGAATTGAGTGAGAGTAGACTGAGTGGAAAAGCTGACTGAATCCAACCCAGGACAACCTCATTTCATTCACTACACGCATTTACAGTTCTGTCCTAAACAGAGTTGCACCTTTCTAAGCCCATTGACTTCAATGGACTTAGCAGGGTATAACTCTGCTTATTACAGCGACCTCAAGATATCATTGACAATGATATATGAGAATGAGACAGAAAGCAGGGGGGAAATATTTCTGTATATTGGTAACACCTGCCAATATTGCGGTGGGGCTGATGGAGTCAATGTGTTTGCAGAATCCATCTGCTAATGCCTGGGTTTGTCCTAATCTTAAATTCATTAATCTGAGTCATTCTACCATCACCTAAAAGTAGTGTTTCATTTCTTTCCCCAAACCCAGGTTTTTTTAAATAAGATAATAGAAATAAAATTCTGTTGCTGTTGGGTTTCTTTCTTTCTTTTTTTAAGTTAAGCTATATTTCCATTTCAAAGCTGAATGTAAATATCAAAACCAGCAAACCATCTGCTTTGTCTGCTTCTTTTGCCATGTCTTATTTCCTGGCAGAAATGCATGAATGTGTCAAGGGTCATTTGAGGACAGCTATTCTCTGCCTTAACCCAGTTAATGCTTGTGAATCTGAAATGACTGCAGCGCCCAGACCTCCAACCAACTCATACATCTTGACAATGTAAAAAGTACTGTAGGTTGTATTTGGTGACTCTAATACATCCTTACCTGCCTGGTGACCTCAAACCTGGGGTTAAGACAAACTGAAGTCAGATCCTGAGACGGAGTCATTAGAAGGGCACCAGGGGTTTGTCTGACTGTGGTCTCTTGTACTAGCAGCAATAAAATCAAGCTACATATTATGCAGAATGGGATGAGAGAATTCCAGACTGTGCCACTTCAAGCCATATATGGGTGACATAGTTTTGCATAATAAAATAATATTTATGCTGCCAAATTGCAAGCAATTTATGGAGACCCCCCATGAATTTCTACCCCATGGGTTTTCAAGGCAAGAGATAAACAAAGGTGATTTGCCATTGCCTTTCTCTCCATAGTCTCTTGGTAGTCTCTTGGTAATCTCCCATCCAAATGCTGTTCTTGGCTGACCATACTTAGCTTCCAAGTTGTACAACAATGGAGAGTATCATGGAAAGAAGTAGAAACAAAGATAAGAAACAACTGTGAAACAATAACTAAGCAATGTAAACAATTATATTGACATCCACTTACACCACAGAAAAATCATCGATAAATCAATAGAAAGACTCTTAATAAGGTGCAACAACACACAATTCAATCAATAGTCCAATAAAAGTACAATGAAAAATAAAGTTCACCAAGGCTCCGATCATGCACAAATGTTGCCGCGGGATACTCATGGATGCCGGGCGGATTTAATGGGCATGATCACACAAGCACATCTGGCAAGTGTCGTGCACCTGTTGGGGAGCCGTCACATCCCGCCGAAGATCCGAAGATCCGAAATTAAAAGCTACCGCAGAAACTCGACTACCAAGCGATGCTGCGATGGCCGAGGACGGAGTTCCTGGGGTGATCGCCCCAGCGCGCTCTGATGATGTCACTGAGCCCTTGAGGAAGCAGGCTGGTGTCCCTGAGCCCTCGAGGAAGCAGGCTGCAAGGTAAATCAGCCACTTCACCCGCCATTGTATATGTTCGTGCAGCGGCGGGTCAAATTACCGCTTGAAAAATAGCCTCCCTCCCCCTGCGCGTTTTCTGCCAAGTCTGGGCTATTTTGGTGGTATACTTTGGAATGCTACCCCCAAATTGAGGGGAAAAACCCACCCTGCATGTAATACAGGGGAAGTAAAATTACATAGAAAGGGACAATGCTGAATCTTTCTGTGGGTGCGTTTGGGGCATTTATGCCGATATAGATGCCGATTGGAATCGGTGTACTTATGGGCGATCACACGGCGAACATCTGCCTTCCATACCTAAAGGCTGTTTGCAACAGTTAGGGATGGAAGGCAGATGTTCGCCGTGTGATCGCCCATAAGTACACCTCACGGAGGCCCTTTTCACTGTAAAAGTTTAAAGGGAAGTCTTTGCTTTTCGGGACAGGGTGTTCTGCGCCTGCACGAAGATCTCAACTCTGTAGATGGCTGCCTATGCGCATGTGCAAAATGTAAAAAACTTTTTAAAAACCGCCGACGCGCGCTGCTGCACGTCGGTAGTGTGAACAGGCATATCGCGATGTGCTGCACAGACAGGAGGTGAGTGTGATCGCGTTTCTTCCGGATCAAATTGCACTGGTTGGAACCGCAGCAGTTCATACTGGTATAAATGCCCCATCTGAACGCACCCTATGTGTGACAAAATCATGGGCAGAATCCATGTGCAGCATGATGCTGCAGGCACCATTTGGTTGGTTCCCCCAATGGGCCAAACAGCACAATCCCTGGGACCACTTGCAGGTTAGGAAAACAATGTAGGAAGTCCAAAGTCCCTTTTTTGTCTGTTTCATAGTTGTGATCTGAATTGAACAAGGACCTGGGATAACTACATTCAAATTCCTGCTCTGCCGTGGAAGGTCACCAGGTGATCTTGGTCCTATCAGTTCTGAGGATCACCTGAACACATGAAGCTGCCTTAAACTGAATCAGGCCCTTGGTCCATCAAAGTCAGTATTGAGAGCCAGTTTGGTGTAGTGGTTAGGAGTGCAGACTCTAATCTGGGAGAACTGGGTTTGATTCCCCACTCCTCCACATGCAGGTGCTGGTGCGACCTTGGGCCAGTTACAAGCTGTTTCAGAGCTGTTCTCTCACAAGCAGTTCTTGAAAGAGCTCTCTCAGCCCCACCTACCTCACAGGGTGTCTGTTGTGGGGAGGGGAGGGGAAGGGAAAGGAGATTGTAAACTGCTCTGAGACTCCTTTGGATAGTGAAGGGTGGGGTATAAATCCAATCTCCTCCTCCTCCTTGTCTACTCACATTGTCCTCTCACCTACTGCCTGGGTCTTTTAACTAGAGATGCTGGGGATTAAATCTGGGACCCTCTGCGTGCCCAGCAGATGCTCTACCACTGAGCCACAGTCCTTTCCCCAAGTGGATAAAGTGAAGGAGGGGGAAACTATGTGATAAGCCACTTGGGTTTCAATTAGGGAGGGAAGCAGGATATAATTTGGGCATGGCACACACAGGCACTGAAGATAACCTGTGACTGTTGCAGAGGACACGGAGTGAGAACTCTAGACCCACCCAGTTTATTTCATAATGTGTGATGTGACTTTTTTGAGATACATATGAAGGAAAGTGTCGATGTAGGGATACTGCCTTTATGTTTGGTAGGGAAAGGAGAGAAAAATCTTTAAACATTAACGTTGAATGCAATCGCTCACTTGGCAGGAAAGATTTGAAACTCATAATGTAACTGCTATTCAGCCGTAGCACTCTCCTTTGCCCAGTAGTGATGACAGGAAATAAAACAATAGCTGATAAAAAGCCTGCCACCAAGGTCTTTTGCTAAATCTTGGCTAACTCTTGAGAGGTTTGTTTCTATAATGGAAGCCAGAAATCCGTTAACCACGAGATAAAACATTAAGAAGTTATTTAAAAGCATTTTGGCAGAGATTAAAATGAAAATATAAAAAGTAATCAGTCCTGACAGTCAGAATAGGATCTAGTGAAAACACGGACCTGATTCACTCAAGAAATAAAATATTAGAACACACACACCCCAGTCCAATACACAGTAGCTTCCCATGGCATTTGACTGGATTTATACAATGCAAACGATACAAATAATTATTGTGGGTTATCAATCATAATGTCTGAGAGTATTGTCAATGACTGGGTCCCATTATATGCACCTGAAGACTCGCAGCTTCTACGTTTGTTGTGTTTCTCTCTTTGCCAGGTTTGCCCCGTATAAAGAGCACTTGTCAAAATGGTCATTGTTTGAATGTTTTCTATCCCCTGCTCCATCCATTTGCATGTTAAAAGTGTCCTGCATTCTGGAGGACATCTCAGATGAGACTGCACCTGAGGCCATCATATCTTAAGGCAGGATAGGGATACCACCCAAACTTGACAGAGAGTGCTTTGGAATCCAAATCTGTCCAGTTGGTAATGTATAGCTACATTCCAAACCAAGTGCTATCTTCACAGGGTTTTTTTAAAAATCAGATTTAGATTATAATCCAGACTAAAGAAGACTTCTCTAGCCCCCGTGAAACCATCAGAGACTCTGGGTGATATTCTCCCAGGGCACCCAAGTCAATAGCCTGTAAAAACTACATCTCTCAGGGCTCCTTGCATCTGGGACACTGGCACTTATTAGTATTTATACAGTGTCATCACTGGGCCTGGTGCTTTACAAAACACAAGGAGAGAGATCTCTGCCCCATGGAGATTCCATTGCCTTGAAAACAATTTGGAAATTTCAGCTGGCACAACAGCCTGCTTGTTACTCCTAGTCTGAGGTCCTCTCTCTGACTCTGTATTTGTTTTCAGGTCCAAATCAATATGCTGATGCTTGCGTTTTAAAGCCCTCCATGACCTGAAGACCACATACTTAGAGACTACTTCTCTCACACACCCATGGTCCCAGTCTGAATCAGACCCGTGCATGCCTGGAAATTAAGTTCCAAGCACAATACTGATAATGCAAATTGCTTTTCCCTGGGGTTTGTGCATGTGCGAGCAGGGGCCATGTTGTGCATGGTCCCCAGCGCCACTTGAGGTCTTCCTGCCTCCCCTCTGGCTGAACAGAAGCCACCGCCTTCCCTCAAGCCTTGTTGCACATGCCTAGAAACAAAGCAGGCCTGCGATGCTTGCATCATTGAAAAAGGAGAAGAGCCCTGCAGTCCACTTATTGAGGCCCACAAAGAGTGTATGAGAGCCTTGGCTTTAAGCTATGAACATGCTCAGCCACAGATCTGGATGGATGGTGACTTGCTGTTGGATGACTGCAGGGACTGCAGGGATGTTCATATCAACCTGCATGGATTTTTTGACCTATATCAGAAAATGAATTTATTTACATTTAAGGATGCCATGATCCTGCTGGGGGTGGGAGAACTCTGTCCACTAGCGGGCCATTCCCGCCACTGCTCAGCTGGGTGGTGGGAGAAAACAGGGGGAACGGCAGTAGGCACCAGTGGCCTGACCCACTGACATCAATTCCAGTGTTGATGCTCTAAGCGATTATTCAAAACTCTACGGTTCTCTGTTCTTCCAAGCAAAACCTATTTTTAGTACCCTGTTGTCTAAGGCTGCGGTGGCTCAGAGGCTAAGATGCTGAGCTGCAGACCAGAAGCTCTGTAGTTCGGCAGTTTGAGACCCTAGTGCCACATGATGGAGTGAGCTCCCGTCTCTGGCCCCACCTCCTGCCAACCTAGTGGTTCGAAAGCAAGAAACTGTAAGTAGATAAATAGGTACCACTTCAGTGAGAAAGTAACAGCATTCTGTGCACCCTGGCGTTTCGTCATGCCGGCCACATGACCACGGAAATGTCTTCGGACAGCGCTGGCTCTTCAGCTTGGAAATGGAGATGAGCCCCGCCCCCTAGAGTCGGATTCGACTAGCTTTCGAGCAAGGGAAACCTTTATGTCTAAGGCACACTCTTCAATGGTCCAGTCCTGGGCTTTTTCAGTGGCTGTCCCATGACTGTGGGACAGCCTCCTAAAAGAGGTCAGGGGGCGCTTCTACCCTCTAGCCTTTCTAGCAGTACTGTAAAATGGAATTGTTCCAGAGAACTTTTGGGGCAGTTTCAGGAGAAAGATGGGTATAAAAATATTTTAAGTAAATGCATATTCTACGCTTTGATGTAAGTATCAAATGGAAAGTAGGAAAGTGGCAGCAGGGAGAGGCAGAGATAGAAGTACTCTATTTCAGCCAGAAAAGAGTTCACAGCTACATACTTTTGTCATGAGCAATGTGATGAGAAAATGGAAATCATCACTCCCCAAGAACTCGCAGTTCAGTGGCAAGAAGTACTGTGTGGTGTCTCAGGAACTGGCAGGGATTTTTGACTATGGGCTACTTCTATTGTTCTCACAGCTCCCAAAAGATGTTGGTCAAGTTAACAGGGGAGGGGAGAAGAAGATAGTGGCAGGCCTCCCAGGGCAACACTGAACATGTAACATCTGTAATTTAGCAGGATCAGAAGGGGGGAGAACCTCCTCCCATGCCCAGGGAAGCTTGCCACAAGATAAGAATACTCTGCATGAATGTGTGAACAAGCACAGATCGTTGGATGACAAGGGAACGACAAGAAGCATAAACAGTGCTAGAAGATTATGAAATGTTTTACTGGCTTCTTGTTTAACATTTTGGAAATTTTAAAAACAAATGTTATTACCAGAAGTTTTTTTTTTTTTTAAATGAATAAATGGCTCACTATGAAGTCGTTGCGGCCGATACTGAGAAGCAACTGGAGATGAGCTATCTGCCCTCCCAAAAATGCCTGGCAGGGGATGGACATGTGGTATTGCAAGAAGTCTGGGCTTCCATACAAGTCTTCTAAAAAGTGACTCTTGGCTGAGCTACCACAAGAGAACTGTTTATTGGCAAGCAAACCTGTATAGTAAGACGAACTGAAGACCTTGCCCTCTTTCCCACCAATAATTTTTCTCACAATTAATTTATCAGAGGCATTTCTATTCGGACTTTCTCCTTGGTAATTGAGGGCCCCAAGTCTAGACATAATTTATTGCTCAGTGCAATAAACAAAACTACTACATATATTTTTTTCTCTCTCCTTCCTTCACTCTCTCCCTCTTTCTTTCAGATACACACTTACATGCACTTTGGCCAATCCCCTGGAATTACAGCTCATCTCCAGAGACTACAGAGATCGGTTCCCCTGGAGAAAATGGATGCTTTGGAGAGCGGACTCTAGAGCATTGCACCCCACTCTCCACCCCAGGCTCAAACTCCCAGGAGTTTCCCAACCCGGATCTGGTGACCCTAACCTCTCCCATCCCCCACTGGTGGCCGGGGGAACCTGGCAACCCTATCTATAAAGCATCAGATTGATTAGTAATATACCAAGAAGCAGTTCATGCTGAGGTCCATATTCAATTATTGGATTCTGAATACAATTTACATTCCTAGTCAAAAGGCTTTTCACAATCTTGAATCTCCAGGTTTCTACCCAGAAGCCAGTTCGGTGTAGTGGTTAAGTGTGCGGGCTCTAATCTGGGAGAACCGGGTTTGATTCCCCACTCCTCCACTTGCACCTGCTGATGTGACCTTGGGTCAGTCACCAGCTCTGGCACAGCCATCCTTGAAAAAGAGCAGTCTGTGTCAGAGTTCTCTCAGCCCCACCCACCTCACAGGGTGTCTGTTGTGGGGAGGGGAAGGGAGAGGAGTTTGTAAGCCGCTCTGAGACTCCAAGTAAAGGGCGGGGTATAAATCCAATCTCCTCCTCTCCTCCTCCTCCTCCTCCTCCTCCAGAATGGATCGGCCAATTTCTATTGTTTTCCCTTGTCTGTCCTTCCCACCCAACTGGTGTGCCACTGATTCTCTGACTGTACTGTTGCATCAGGTGTGCTTTCACTATGGACGGGCTGCAGTTGCTGTTGCTGCTGCTGCCGCCGCCATCACTGTATAGCTGCTCAGTCTCCTGCTCATAGGGCCCTGCAACTACTATCGCTGCTCCAGCAGCTGTTGTGCTGACTCAGTCCAATTAGGGTTGCCAAGTCCAGGTAAGGAAATACCTGAAGATTTTTGGGGTGGAGCCTGGGGAGTGTGGGGTTTGGGGACAAGAGGGACCTCAGTGGGGTACATTGCCCTAGAGTCCACCCTCTAAAGCAGCCATTTTCTCCAGAGGAATTGATCTCTCTCATCCAGAAATCAGTTGTAATTCCAGGAGATATACAAGCCCCACTCTGTCCAGGTTTCTGAAGCCATGATTCTTGTGGGATGAGGGTGAATTTTATCACCCATTCTTCAGCAATCCAGAAAAACAAACAAACAAAAAGGTTAGCCCCTGTGGATCCAATCAGATATGATGACAGGACAGGACAGGCACAGCTTGTTAGATTAAACTACAGTTTAGAATCCCAGTTTGCAATACTGAATTAACTCCAGTTTGCTTGGGAACCAGAGTTCAGATGGTATGGCAAACTGGGGTCTGACTGAAGGCTTCCCAAACCACGAAGTGTGATCATGCTGTGTAAATGTGGGGAGGAGTAAACAAATGAAACAGACCAGAGGAAGGCCTTATGGCTGTGAATAGCAGGTTCTGAGAGGAGCCAAGGGGTAACTTGAGAAAGTTATTTATGAACAGATATCTGTTCTTATGGGGATGCTAACAACCTACAGACACGAAAATACTCAGATTCCTGAACTTGGCAAGAGAGAAAGAGGACTGTGCTGGTTTATGAGGCACATCACCAGCTCTCCATTCATTTCTTTGAAGCCTCACCTGAAAATATGACAACCACCACACCCTGCCGAGAAAGGAAAGTGGACGATGGCTTTTCTAGATCAAAAAGCTTGTGTACAAAAGGATGCTTAGATATTGTTCTAAAGGAACTCAACTCTTGCCAAGTACCTGAAGGGAGTGCTTGAAGCGACACCTGAACAAAGCTGTCTGCCATTTTCTCTTCCTGCTCAGGGCAGGAGATCCACGCTCCCTAGGAAGTTTTTCTTCTGTAATCTCTCTGGCAGTGATGGCGCTTCTGTCACACAAGGTTTGTTTCCTGTTGATGATTCCTTGGTGTTCACATTCCTAAGGAAGCAGTATGCTGTGAAGCTGGCAAAGAACAATACACAGTTGTGTGTAAGTCACTGTCAATGCAGTTCCAGAATTCCCACTTGGCATCTTCATAGTTATGAAAGGAATCGTCTTGATTTTAAAGGAGAACAATAACTACAGGTCCATGAGAATTTTTTTTTACTCATTTATTTATTTTTTTAACCAAAGACTTCAGCAATTTACCACACACACAGTGAAAGGTCTTCATTACATGATGTTACAATTAAGGAGAAAGCATCAAAGTGTATTGTCACATTCAAGTACAAAACAATGGCTCATTTCAGACTGCATCTGTTTCAAGTTAAGAGCAGATGTGAAATGTTGATAGAAACCATCACTATTATCATTGGTGTTTTTGCTTTCCTTGCCTTTGTATCACTAAGGGCTTGACTAGTTCAGGCATCTTTCAGTAAAATGGACTTTAATACAATTAGGCAGAAATAAACTGGCATTTGAAAAGTAAATGGCTATTGTTTCAGAACCTTTTCCATCACAAATGTTTGGCCAATATCCTCAGGTCCAGGTCCAATATCCTCAGGTCTCAGGTCCAAGGTGGAGCTGCCAACATTGGATTCCAGACATTCTAGAACAAAGATTTTGTTCCAGGAGAACCTTTGGACTAAGAGACTCTGAGCACATTCAGAGAGTTTTTCCCCTTGTCAAAAGGGTGCCAGTTTTGTGTTTTAAAATAATGAAGAATTGTTGTATCTGCTCTCAAAGAGTATATAGATGAACAAGGGGGGTATATCTCAAGTCTTCCTTTGATGCTTTTCTTAAAGGTGTTGTGACAGATTGCACTTTAAAAGCTCAAGTGCTGTATAAAGATGTAATGGACTGTGAAGGGTTAATACCTCACAGAGCCAGAGAGCCTTGAGTGACAAGCTGCTCAAAGGAATTTGATTTGTTAGCATCAGTTGAGCAGAGAGGCTTGAGAACTGACTGCTGCAGAGACCTCAGTTTGAGTTTAGCCCTGACTGTGGAAAGTTTAACCCTGACTGAGGAGAATTTAACTGTGACTGAAAACAATTTCATACTGACTGAGGACTGGGAAGGTTGGCAAGGAGGAATGGGTGGAACACAGAACAGAGAAAGGGCCAACCAATGCCATCTTTACCAAAGTTACATCCTTATAAGTCCAGCAAAAATAGCTCTTTCTCCTTCATCAGTGGAAGTACTATCCTGCTACGATAAGTACTGTGATATCAGCTTTGTATCTCTCCCTGGATCTTTACTATTTATTTATTTAGAAATCGCTGTCTCCTGCAAAGCATGTCCCATGGTGGCTTACAATAAAAGTCACACTGAATAGACTTGACAGTTCAATAAAACAGCACTAAAACTCTCAGTTTTAGACTTAAGAGGTCTCAGATAGAATTGGTAGAAGTCCTTTCCCTCAGAGATTCCTTCAGTGCCAAAAGCATAAGGGAGGGCGGGACTAAATAACGGGTTTTCCTCTTGGAATTCTCTTTCATTGTGTGGTGCCAAAGACAAGGTACAAAGGACATTGGGGGGGGTACCATTTTTTAAAAGCCCTGTGTGTTGTTAGTCACATTGATAATTTCAGAGGGCAGCCATGCTGGTGTACTGTAGAAGACCTAGATTCAAGTCTAGCAGCACCTTAGAGACCAACAAGAATTTCAGGGTATAAGCTTTCAAGAATCAGAGCTCCCATCAGATATCTGACAAAGGGAGCTTTGACTCTCAAAATTTTTATCTCTAAGGTCTCTACTGGGCTCAAATCTAGTATCACTGATACAGTCAAAACCTCTACCAACCTCTGAAAGTTTCTCCAGATCCATTGACAAGTGGCCTTGAAACAGTTTTTCTCAAAAAGTCCTTGGGAGGATGAGTGGAAGTATCTGGTTCTACTATGGAAAAGTTTGACAGAGACTGGAATTATTCCATCCCACTCTCGGGCAAAACTCCCCAGTGAACTATGAAATCCAGTGTGGTCTATGACAAGTAGAGAGGGTGGGGTCGCCTTCGGCATATGAGGTAGGAACCCAGCTCACCCTTTCCCAAGTACTAGAATTTGGTTCTATGCTGCTGTAACCTGTAATTTATACAAGCCTGACAGGCCAAGAACTGAGATTATCATTCATAGAAGACTTTTGCCATGACTGAGAATCTGAGACCGTTACTGTGAGTCAGAACTCAATTTGAATCTTTGTGATAATCATCAGATTAATCTTTTTTTATAAGTGCATAACCAAACCTCTACCATGTATCAAAAATCTCTCATTCCTTTCCCATAATGCTCTGTGGGGCCAAAGCCCAATTAATTAGATGCAATAGGAAGACAATAGCGCAAACTGCCGTTTAAAATTCAGTACATACTTTAAAAGTCGGGGGGGGGGTGTCTTTAAGCAAAACAACCTAACCTAAATACACCTGGAGCCAAACTACAAATTACGGGTCAGGCACAGTACAACCACTGACACCAATTTAGCAGTTTAAAAATTGCCACAAGGCTGCAGCACTATACAATCTTCTTTCCCCCACCTTTTCAAATGTCATGATTGCATAGTGCTGCCGCGCCATGGGACTGGTCAGGATCAGGCCCTTGCAGCAATTTTTAAATTCTCATTAAAAATAGCATTGGTGACCATGGATTGTTCCATGCCAGCCTGGCATGGAACTGGCTGAGACTGATCAAGAGAGAGATCTTGGAGTTGTAGTAGATAACTCACTGAAAATGTCGAGACAGTGTGTGACTGCAATAAAGAAAGCCAATGCTATGCTGGGGATTATTAGGAAGGGTATTGAAAACAGATCAGCCAATATCATAATGCCACTATATAAATCAATGGTGCGACCTCATTTGGAATACTGTGTGCAATTCTGGTCACCACACCTTAAAAAGGATATTATAGCTTTGGAAAAAGTGCAGAAAAGGGCAACTCGAATGATAAAAGGGTTGGAACCCTTTCCCTATGAGAAAAGGTTAAAGTGCTTAGGGCTCTTTAGCTTGGAGAAACGACGACTAAGGGGTGACATGATTGAGGTTTATAAGATTATGCATGGGAAAGAGCAGGTAGAGAAAGAGGTACTTTTCTCCCTTTCTCACAATACAAGAACTCGTGGGCACTCCATGAAATTGCTGAGCGGTCGGGTTAGAACAGATAAAAGGAAGTACTTCTTCACCCAAAGAGTGATTAACACTTGGAATTCACTGCCACAGGAATTGGTGGCGGCTACAAGCATGGACGGCTTCAAAAGGGAATTAGATAAGCATATGGAGCAGAGGTCCATCAGTGGCTATTAGCCACAAGGGACTCTGGGGCAAGTGATGCTCTGTCATCTTGGTGCTTGGGGGGGTCAACAGTGGGAGGGCTTCTAATGTCCTGGCCCCACTGGTGGACCTCCTGATGGCACTGGTATTTCTGGCCACTGTGTGATACAGAGTGTTGGACTGGATGGGCCTTTGGCCTGATCCAACATTGGCATCTCTTATGTTCTTATGTCCCCGCTTAAAAAAAGTAGTTTGGCTCTTGGTTGCACGCAAGTAAAACTGAGTGTCTTCTAAGGAAAGTAGTTGAGGTTTAGAGCCTTGAGAAAGCATTTTTTGGTGTTTACCTTTAAAGCCCTTAGGGCTGCTTCATCTACATCTACTTACTCTACCTACAGGAACTTCTTACCATAGAGTTTCCGGCAATTCCTAGAACTACCCACAAGTGACAAAGGGTAGCTCTAGGAATCATAGAAATTCTATGGAAAGAACTTCCTATAAGAGAGATCTGGCTGTCCTCAGTCAGGCCCTGGCCCCCGCCTGGTGGAACTTTCTGCCGGAGAACATCTGTGCCCTGCAGGATTTATTACCATTCCGCAGGGCTTGTAAGGCAGAGATGTTCCGCCAGGCTTTTGGTTGAAGGTTGCGACAGGAACCTTTGGGCAGGGCCGGCTCGCCCGCCGGGCGAACTAGGTGCTCGCCTAGGGCACGCCGGCCCTCAGGGGCGCCAAACTACGCCCCGCCCCCCCCGCCGCCGCCCTAACCGGGTGATCACCGCCGCCATGGCGGCTGGCGAGCGGAGGCGGGAAGCGCTGGGGGGTTGCGCCCTCCAGACCATGGCAGCTGAGCTCCCCCTCCCGGCGAGAGAGAAAAGAAAGGTGGCGGGGATAAGGTCTCTGCCCGCTCGCCCCTCTCTCTCTCTCTCTCTTTCTCTGCGGCGAGGGAGGAAAGCAGGGGAGAGAGGAAGGAAGGAAGGCGGCGAGGAGGCAGAGGGTGCCATGGGGGCGGGGGGCTCCTCTTCCTCCTTCCCCAGCGCAGCCCCGGCAGCGGCGCCAGGTGCAGGAGCCGCTGCGGCACCCGCCCAGTATGGGCTGGCGATCCGGGGCCCACTGCGCCCGGCCAGCGCTCCAGCGGGCCAGCTGCCCTGGCGCGGCGAGGCTGCTGCTACTGCCGCCGCCTCCTCCTCCTCCTCTGCTGCCACGGCCCGCCTGCAGCTCCATGGCCCCAGCAGCCAGCCGGGTGCTTCTCCGCCTCTTCAGGCTGCTGCGGGGGGGGAGTAGGGAGTGCGCGCAGAGGCGATCGGCCGGGCTGGGGGGGTGGCGCACTCCTGCCTGCCAGCCCCTCCTCCCTCCTCCTCCTGCAGGCTCTCTCCGGAGAGCTCTCTGAGCCCCACCTACCTCACAGGCACTCTCTCACATGGCGTCACTCTGTCTCCCCCCCCAGGCGGCCAGCTGGGAGGTCTCCAGGCCCCACTGGGAGGTTTGGCATCTGAGGGGGGCGCACAAACCCCTCGGGCTGGCCCTGCCTTTGAGTAGTTTCAGTTTTCTATTCAAATCATTCACCACCTCAGAACTGCTTTTTACTTATGACTCTGCACTGTGATTTAACACTCATCTAATTAAACTTGGATTATTGTTTTTTATTCTGCAGTAAACCACCCTGAGCCCTGCTTGCAGGGAAGGGTGGCCTAAAAGTCTAAACAACAAACAAATAGGTGGGGCCTTATTTTTCTTTTCATTTTTCTCCTAGGCCACTGAAGCCCCCACAATCCTTCTCCTGGCTTCCTAAAAGCTCTTAATGAGTTGATATCCACGTATCTGAAATGCATGTTTCTGCATGAGATCTTGCTTCTGCCCATCAAAGTCTCTTGCCAATATCCCCTTTGTCTAAGGCACGAAAGTTGCCAGCGTCCAAGTGGAGCTTAGAGATCTCCCAGAATTACAGCTGATCTCCAGGTCAGTTTCCCTGGAAAAAATTGGTTGCTTTAGAGGGCGGATTCTATAAGATTATGCCCTGCTGAGCTCCCTTCCGCTGCCAAACCCTGCCCTCCAGGGCTCTTTTTGTAGAAAAAGCCCAGCAGGAACTCATTAGCATAATAGGCCACACCCAACACCAGAAACTCATTAGCATAGTAGGCCACACCCCTGCCAGCACAGCTCATAAGCACATTAGGATGCACCCCCCATGTTACCAGAAGTGTGGTTATCCAGCTACACCCACCTTTTGCTTGCTATTCTATTTACCTTGTTTGTTGTCAAAACCCAGGGCTTTTTTTGTAGCAGGAACTCCTTTGCATGTTAGGCCACACACCCCTAATGTAGCCAATCCTAATGAGTTTCTGCTGTTGGGTGTGGCCTATTATGCTAATGAGTTCCTGCTGGGCGTGGCCAACTTGGGAGCCAGCCGGAACTCCGTTCCTGTGCGTTCCTGCCCAAAAATAGCCCTGCTGCCCTCCCCACCCAAATCTCCTAGAATTTCCCAACCAATAGCTGACAGCCTTAAGCACATTAAGCAATACTGCAGGCTTGGGTTTGTCAACGGCTGCTCCAGGACTGTGGAATATCCTCTAGAGGTGAGGTGAGCTTCTACTCACACTTTTATGCCTAGCTTTCTGGTGAGTCTGCAGGACAGAGTTATTCCAGAGGACTTTATAGGCAGCTTGAACCTGGAGAAAGGGGGAATATCCTGCTGGTGGGGTTTTTTTTAGTGTGGTATTAACTCATTCTATATTTGTGGTTTTAAAAATTATTTTTATACTGTTACCTGCCTTGGATTCCAAGATGCTCTGCAGAAAAGAGAGTATATAAATATTTTCAATAAAATAAATGTATAAATAAAATAAGGGCCTTTGAACTTTACAGTTTACTGGATACAGGTGAATTCCATTACGGACATCTCCGTGCACCTTCTGAGGCTCTAATTGGAAAAGAGGTGCTCTCTCATCCCAGCTGTTCCCCATCGAGGCCTTCTTTGCATGACTTATGTGGAAGTGATCATTATGGATCACTGCATCATTAAATTTTACGTTCCTTACGCTGCCTCCCAGCAGCCAAGGCATATGAAAGACCAGAAACATGAGGAGATGAGTGTCTCAATTGCCGTAATAAAGTTTTACATCGTTCCACGAAGACAAGTTTCCCCCCACATATGGAAATGGTTAAATTAAAATGGTAATGACTGAATACTGAAAAGCTTTTCTAGGCCACAGAAAATTAGTTTAATCTGCAAATGTGATTTATGCCTGTCAGGAGACAAACCTCATATGAACATGCCTGTTAGGTATACCCCACCACCACCGAGTTTCCTATTCGCTGTTCTTAATGGTACCTGTTTTAGTATGGCAGGAGAAATTATTAGGGCCTTCAGTGCACCCCACTTACTGCTCACCAGCATCCAGTATCCACTCCCTACTGCTTGGACCCTGGAATATTTAAGAAGGGCAAGCAGCAAGTATTCATTAGTTCAAATGACAGATTAATCAGAGGCAATTTTAATTGGTGGTGCTGAGAATTATGGGACTTCTTTCTACCCTTTCTGTTGAGTAATGGCCGATTGTTTGTTATTAAATTGTAAATGTAAGGCCTGGATTAAATGCCCCCTGTGTACCCAGTTCTTACCTTCTTCACTGTAACAACCAGTTAAAACACATGTCATCATCCCATCCACAAGCACCACCTTGACCTCCTTTGCGAAAGGGCGGGATATCAATGTGCAGAGTTTATGAGTGAAAGCTGTGAGTTTCCCATCTGCCACCAGCAGCAGCCATGATGGAGAGAGGGAAGTGAAAATTCACGGCGCAATGACAGCACATGTTGTACTGTGGGTTTCACTGTCAGAAATGGAGGGAATAAGCAGCTGGAACAAAGAGAGGAGAATGGTGGGGATCAGCTCTGTAGGCTAGGAAGTCTCAGGTACCTAGCTTAAAATCCCAATCACCTGGCAAGTCCTTGCTACACATACCCGTGTCACTGCCTTATTCTGAGTCAGACCCTCGCAGCGCAATTCTAACCAAAGTTACTCTAGTCTAGTCCCACTGATTTCAATGGGATTAAAATTGAGGAATGCTTTTTAGGATTGCACTGTTTGTCTATCATGGTCAGTATTGCCCTGACCCGGATAGCCCAGACTAGCCCAAATGTCAGAAGTTAAGCAGGGTCAGCCTTGGCTAGTATTTGGATGGGCAGCCTCCAAGGAATACCAGGGTCATGACGCAGATGCAGACAATGGCAAACCACCTCTGAAATGTCTCTTGCCTTAAAAGCAAGTCTAGCTTGCCACCTAGTGGTGCAAAATGCTAAAGAGCTACCAGACAGTCTTAGGATCTCCTGGCTATACCACACACACACTGCCCTATGATAATTATTAATTATTATTATGGTCAGTATTGTCTGCTCTGATGGGAAGTGGTTCTTCAGGATCTTAGGTAAAGACCTTTCATATCACCTGCTATTTGATCCTGTTAACTGGAGATACCAAGAACTGAAGCTGGGAATTTCTAATCAGCCAACAAAGCAGATGCTCTGCCTCTGAGCTACACATTTGGATTCCATGGGAGAATTCAATGTTGTGCTCCTACTGGAGCACATCACACTACCACAGTAAACCTTACATTATAGGAAGCACATATGCAATCCGACTTCTGTGGAACTAATTCTTTTCAAAAACTCTTCAGAAGATCCAGGGCAAAACTGAACACTAGTGCAATCTACAACAAAACCAGCAGCCTAGAATCCCACTTTAATGGAGACCCACCCCCTCCCAGCTCCCATTACTGAAGTCAAAGAGAGAAAGGGCACTTTTATGTTGATATTTTTAAATTGAGAGCTGTTTTCCAGCTGTACATAAGAACATAAGAACATAAGAGATGCCAATGTTGGATCAGGCCAAAGGCTTATCCAGTCCAACACTCTGTATCACACAGTGGCCAGAAATACCAGTGCCATCAGGAGGTCCACCAGTGGGGCCAGGACATTAGAAGCCATCCCACTGTTGACCCCCCCAAGCACCAAGATGACAGAGCACCACTTGCCCCAGAGTCCCTATCTATACCTTGTGGCTAATAGCCACTGATGGACCTCTGCTCCATATGCTTATGGAGGATAAAAACACATCCCCTCATGAGAGGGAGGGGAAGAAGGGATAAGCCAGTGCTTGGCTTTTGTGGCCCTTTCTTATATGTTCAAGGTAATGCTGATTGCCCCTTTGGAGTCAGGAAGGATCCTGGTGTTCCCCCCCCCCCTCTGGGCATAAAGCAGGGGTCGCTGGGTGAGTGAGTGAGTGGGGTAGATGGCTGTGAATTCCCTGCATTGTGCAGGGGGTAGGACTAGATGACCATTTTAAAATATTGTTATATTGTCGTTACCTACCTTGGGTCCCAAGATGCTCTGGAAGAGAGTATATAAATATTTTAAATTAAATACAGAAATAAAGCAAGGGGCATTTGAACTTTACAGTTCACTGGATAGAGGTGAACTCCATTATGAACATCTCCATACACCTTTTGAGGTTCTTATTGAAGAAGAGATGCTCTCTCATGCCAGCTCTATATTTATAAGCTTCTAACAAATAAACAAATGGTACTTATTTTATTCTTTGTGTATGGAGAGTAGCCCTCCTGCATCCTTCATATGAAAAGCAACAGCTTATTCCCCTTGAAAGCATTGCTCCAAAGCTGCTGTAAAGCACACTGCTGAAAAATGACGTAAGATGTAACAGAGCCAGACCACCACACAGCACAGCAAATTATGGCTGCTAGACTTGTGCTGAGAGTAGTGCAAAGCAGACAGAAGGCAGCAACGGGGTAGACAGACAAGGGTAGTTGCCACTCTTCACACCCAGTGATCACGGCCATGGCAAACAGAACAGCTCTTTAAAATATTTTTAGTGTTATATTCCCAGCCCTCATCATTTCTGAAAGCTCAGAAACGAGGAAAAACAAGTTGATATATGGAACGTATCCCCTGCTTCCCCAATTTTTCAGTCTACCTGTTGAGATTTTCCAAGGCCAGCCTTTACTTACCCTTACATTTGAGATAAATTATTTCAGAATAAGCATGGTGCAGAAGAATCAAACAAGACGGTTTAACAGCCGTTTCGGCTGCAGCTATGTTTATATCATGCAATCTGTTAATTATCACAGATTACCACAAAATCCACAGCTATGCCTGTTTTGTAAACTGAATAAAGCAATGATATTTTTTAGTGGTATAGCAAAGTGGAGTGGGGAAGTTGTATCCAGTCCTTAAACTGGGTAGGGTTCTAATAACGCCATCATACTCCTATACCCATTTCCAAATATTCTGAATACCAAAAATAACTGCTGTTAAACGGTATTTTACAATGTAAGCTAAGGGACAGCAGTGTTACTTGTCCCCCTAGCTTGCCATACTACCCTGTTTCCCTGAAAATAAGACCTACCCCAAAAATAAGCCCTAGCAGGATTTCTATGCATTTGTGGTATAAGCCCTAGTGTGTCTTCTTGAGAAAAAATAAATATAAGACAGTGTCTTCTTTTCAGGGAAACACGGTAGGAAGTGCTGGCATTCAGCAGCCAGTTTAGTTCAGGGTTTACTGCTGGTGCTCCTTTGTTGTTGCAATAAAGGTACTACCGTGGTTGACTTCCTGTGTCAAGTACACAGGTACTTTCTGTGTGGCCTCCTCTTCATGATATTTAACGGGTACTCTCACAAGTGTTTCAAGTGGAGTACATATTAACTGAGAGTCAGGCAGGATTAATAAAGAAAAGTATTTATTAAACAATTCTGCTTCTGTCTCTGGAACACTCTCTCTCTGTGATATAAGACAGTGTCTTCTTTTCAGGGAAACACGGTAGGAAGTGCTGGCATTCAGCAGCCAGTTTAGTTCAGGGTTTACTGCTGGTGTTCCTTTGTTGTTGCAATAAAAGGTACTACCGTAGTTGACTTTCTGTGTCAAGTACACAGGTACTTTCTGTGCGGCCTCCTCTTCATGATATTTAACGGGTGCTCTCACAAGTGTTTCAAGTGGAGTAGATATTAACTGAGAGCCAGGCAGGATTAATAAAGAAAAGTATTTATTAAACAATTCTGCTTCTGTCTCTGGAACACTCTCTCTCTGTGTGCTTCTTCAGCTGAGTCACTTCTGTAGTGGCTCCATCCCACTGTCTTCTCCTGTGTCCCTGAGTTCTTCCCCCTGTCTACTTTCCTAACCCATTCACTTCCACAAACATAGATACAACAAGCACCCTGGATTAGGACTGATCTTTCTTAAGTGACTTCAGAGTATTCATTTCCCAAGTTCGTGCTTCACCATCAAACATCATAACAGAACAAGGCTGTCCTGTGGTTGTATCAACTATGTATATTAAAGCAAAAGTTGAGTTTATAGCAACTAGCATAAATGCACAAGAAAGTCAGATTCTTATTTTCAGTCAGGATATTTCTATTATTTTCAATTACAAGAGTGGCTAACTTACAATGCAAAATATATATATTTTTGATATGTTCATCTTTCTTTCAAAATGTAGTCTTATAGTATTACATTTCAGTAAGACAGCTTGTGGTTATAATGCAATAAGGAATGTATAAAGAAGGCATGTTATGTTCAGCCCTCTTTGAAGAGAATTATGATGAAAGTGTTTTGCAAAGTCCCCAATAAATAAGATACCATGTTGAGTATGGTTTACCATACTTGTGAATTCGAGCTTTTCCAGGCCAATTCCGCCATAATCCTACATGTGCCTAACAGCTGGTCAATGTGTTCCTCTGCATCGGCTGAAGTTCAGGAATTTTCTTGGGGAGGGGGAAAGGGGCTAAAATAGAACCAACCTTCTGGGAATCCAATTTGCCATCCCTGGTAAAAACTTCCTTTTCCCCTCATAACAGTAACAGATATTAAATAGTTACTGACTCGTTTTCCACTGAGCCAGCAGGACTGAAAGGGCTGCCATATGCCCTTAATTTAAAAACTACATCAGCGCACCTTCATATGAATGAGGCATGAACACACCATGAGTAATTTGCACATATATTAAGTCAGGATATTTCTGAATCTCGAGAGATTGTCAAATAAAAGGGAGAAGAGAGATGAGGGGAAATGCTCTTGTGTTATTAAAATGCTACCCTCTTCAACGAATCTCAGCAAATACAATAGCTATCATTTTTTCCCCACTCAGCAGAGAAAATTACTAGGTTAAAACAATAGGCTTTAATACATTTATTTTTAAAAGAAGAAAAGGCTGAATTTGATTCAACAATTAGAACTTGAACTCTTGCTGTCGAAAATAGCTAGCAGCAGGGTTGCTAACCCCCAGGTAGGGCATGGGATCTCCTGGAACTGTGACAGATTTCCAGACCTGAAGATCAATTCCCCTGGAGAAAATAGTTGCTTGGAGGGCAGAATTCATGGCATTATACCCGACTGAGGTGCTTCCCCTCCCCAAGCCCCACTAGACACAGCCTCCACTCACAAATATCCAGGAATTTCCCAGCCCCAATCTGGCAACCCTAGCTAGCAGTAATGTATCTTATTTAAGTTGTTTATGTGTATATACATATAGTTGATAAAGGAATTATTTGGGGGAATCTGTCCTCATACATGTTAGAGAGTAACAAGCAGTAAGTACACTTGGGGCCAGTTTCTATCATCATCTACATATCTAATAGTGAAGTGTGGCCCCATCTGTGGATATCTAAATCTGCAGATCAGGGCCACACTGCCACGAAACAGTTTTTACTGCAAATCTGAAATCTGGGAGGGGGGGGAATGCATTGGAGTGGGGTTTCACTTTCCACCTACCCCAATAATAGGGTTGCTAGGCCCCCTCGCCATGCCAGCAGGGGGATTTGGGGGTGTTCCAGAACATCCCTGATGTGGTGACATCACCCGGAACTGATGTCATTGTGTCAGCGATGTCCCTAGGCAACGCTCCGGTTTGAGGGCAAAACTCTATGGTTTTAGGCCAAATTTACCACAGAGCCTTGCCCTCAAACCAAAGCATCCCGCACAGCATCTCCACCATGATGACATCACTTCTGGGTGATGTCATCGTTTTGGGGACATTGAGCTGGGATGTGGCTGGTTGGGGGTGGTGTTTCCTCCACCGGCAAGCTGGCTGGTGGTGAACTGAAGCCCCAAAAACCAGGGGAATCCCCACCAGGACCTGGGGACTGGCAACCCTACCGAATAAAATATTGTTCTCTGTGCATCTACCTCCTGCATGGACAGGGATTCCCCCTGCAATTCTCACAGGCCCACACTCGTATATTCAAATAGTCAAATAGCCTAATCTGTGGATATCGAAATCTGCAGATCATGGCCATACTGACTATAAAAAGATAGTTCCACAAAAAAGCAAAGTGTTGTCTGCTCATGTGCAGACAACATAAATACCTAACTCCCCTTCAGCAGCAGTGGCGATGGTGGGGATCTGGCCAGGCCCCAAGCCAGGCCCTTCAGCAGTGGAATCAGTGGGGAAGGAAGGCACAGCAGGCCTGGCAGCAGAGGCTGGGAGCCTTGCTGGGCCTGTTGACAGCATCCGTGGTGACTGGGGAGGAGGAAGCTGCAGTGGGCCCGGCAATAGAGACTGGGAGCCTTGCCAGGTCCAGCAGCAGCAGCAGAAACCATGGGGGGGGGGGAAGGAAGACACAGCGGGCCTGGCAGCAGGGTTGCCAGCCTCCAGGTGGGGCCTGGGGATCTCCCGCTTTTACAACTGATCCCCAGCCGACAGAGATTAGCTCCCCTGGAGAAAATTGATGCTTTGAAGGGTGGACTCTATGGCATTGTATTATGTTGAGGCCTCTCTCCTCCCCAAACCACGCCCTTTCCTGGCTCCACCCCCAAAGTCTCCAGGTATTTTCCAACCCAGACTTGGCAACCCTACTGGCAACAGAGGCCGGGAGCTGTGCTTGGGCCAGTGACAGCAGCAAAGATTGGGGGGAAAGGAATATGCAGCAGCTCGACAGCAGAGGACAAGAGACATTCTGAGCTCACTGTCGCCAACATTGTGGGACGGCCAGGAGACATGCTGGGCCTTGCAGTGGCAGCAGTGGTTGGGAGAGTGAAAAAAGTGCAGTGGGCTTGGCAGCAGTAATGGTGGGAGGGTGATCTGGAGCTGCGGTGGGCAGTGACAGGGTAGGGGAGAAGGAGAAGAGGGAGAAGGATACCCTGCCAATATTGTGGGTCCTCACTTTCCAGGGAAGGCAGGCAGTGGAGCCCAGGCAGACTCACCTGTCAGGCGCAGCCGGGGGCGGGGTGGAGCAATGAGGAGGCCTTGCCAGCACACCCAAGGAAGCTGGGCAGGGTGACACAGCCATCACAGGCCAAGGGGGCCGGAGTCGGCTGGGGGCAGGAGCCACAGAAGAAGCCTGGAAGCAGGCAGAGGTAGGGGACAGCAATTTCCTATCAACAGCACTGGCCAGTAGGAGGGTGTTTTGAAGTCTCACCTCAGGGAGGACTGATGTAGGGTTGCCAGGTCCAAATGTCATGCCAGTGGGGATTGGGAGGGAACAGGAGTGAGGCGGAGCGCCATGATGTGCTAATATCACGCGAAAGTGATGTCAGCACGTCAGGGATGTCATGCAGTGACACTTGTTTTGGGGCAAAACTCGATGGTAACATCAGCTTCAGATCATAGATTTTTACCCCAAAACAAGAGTGGCTCTTTTGGGGCAAAACTCTATGGTAACATCAGCTTCAGAACATAGATTTTTACCCAAAAACAAGAGTGGCTCCACACAACATCCCCAACATGCTGACATCACTTCCACGTGACATCAGCATGTCACATTTACTTCTGGCAATGTTGGTGTTTGGGGGCAGGGTTTCCTCCTGCTGGCCAGCTGGCTGGAGGCAAACTAAAGTCCCCCAAAATGGGGGATTCCCCCCCTTCCCAACTGGGGAATGGCAACCCTAGGCTGATAAAAAAGGAAAACGCAGAGGGAGTCCCATTGGCTCGGAAATGGGGAATGAGTCAGGCCCCACCCCTAACTGGAGAGTATTGGCAGAGCCTGGGGTGACCCCTTGTCCAGGCTGGCCTTTATTAGGCAGAACAACCCCAAGGCAGTCTGGAATGACAGGCCCAATTACTCCAAATCAGTCAGAGGATGGGCTGAGGGAGAGAGGGATATGGGTGTCGTAACCCCCCCCCTCCTCCCCTGTGCTCAGGTACTCGTGGGTTGTGTGCTAAAGAAAGGAGGAGACTGGAGGGCACACCCACCCTGGACTCTGACCCCCAGCACGTGGAGTCTGACAGAATGTAATTTGAAACCTAAAAGGCAATGTTCATTCATCTCTAGCATCAAACAAGGTACACTCTATATACATTACAGTGAGCTTGTAGGAGGAAAAATGGGATACAAATATAATAAATAATAACTATTCGGTCATCTAGACCAGTGGTGATCGACTATTAGTTCCCAAGCTATGTCATGATAGATTTCTGAAAGCTCCAAACTTATTAGTTCCCTGTTGCCCAAGCATTCCTTACTTTAAATGTAGCTCTCCAGCCAAGCTGAAACTTTCCCCCCTGCATCCCCTACTTTCTATTTCCAATGAAGTTCTAACACTGGTGAGTGCTGGGCCCCACTGTGTGTAGCAACCACTCTAGTTTGCCAAAAGACATTCATTTCTCTCTACTTAACAATCGTAAATTAGAAGGGTTTATCACTGATCTCAGCCTCACTGTTGTAGTGTTAATTGGCTGCCTGTTACCAGGTTTTTGTGGAGCACTTTTGTGGGGTTTAATATTAAAATCCCTGATGTGTAGAAACTCAGATGTGATTCTGTACTTATACAGGCTGGATATCCCCCTGTATGGCTTATGTGTCACAGCTGGTAACAGTGACTTGCTCCGTCCTCCAGGGAGCCATTTTGCCACTGGTTCCAGCTGGTGTACCTCAGAGCATTGAGGACACTTTGAGTCTGAAGGCTGCTCATTTTTGGTCTAGACACTCTCCAGATAAAAAGCAGTGGTGGCTGATATACAATCAAATTTCAAATGATAAGGAAAAACTGACTCAGTGGTTACCCCCTTATTCTCCATCTCGAGAGCTGATGACTCCCTTATGGAAAATATGTGAAAAGGATTAAACATCTGTTAACATATTCCTTCTCTCTGAAGAACAAAAAAATTGCAGCCAAATTGCTATTTGCAATAGCACTTTGACACTTGTTCAGTTATTGCTCTTTCAGTGTTCTTGAAGACCACAACATGGTGGGGTTATCATGAACTTACTTATATGTCGCATTAACAAGTTTACAGTTCAGTGCTAATGATACTAGGGAATAACTCTCAGGTCAGATGCAGACATTATGGAAACTGCATGGCTGCAGCTCTGCATATATTGTTCCTTTCCCCCATAACATTTAACGTTACAAAGCGAGTGATGTGCCCGCACTGTTCAAGCCTCCCTGCACCTGTTCTATTTAACTCTCTGCTGCTTGCTCAAGGAAGTTCTCAGTGTGATGAAACCCCAGTGTTAAATTAGGCTTTACTAAATATTATCAGGGCAGAATGAAGAAACAGCTCCACAGTTCCCACATGTACTTCTGGTCATGAACCTGCCTTGGGTCTATAGGTGTTTATGTGCATGCAGCATGTTTGGGTCCATGTCAGCATGTTCCTCTTCTCTGTGCCACCACCCCAAGTTAAAATCCAGACTCCCACATTTCCAGTGACCTGGGGAATAATAGTAAATGCTACCTCTGAGCATGTGCAAAGGCCAGGGCTTCTCAACTACTTAAATCCTTCCCCTGTGCCTGTGTATCCTTATTTATTTATTTATATTTATATATTTATACCCCACCCATCCTGCGAACAGGCTTAGGGCGGCTAACAAGAGTGGTACAATGTACCTAATTGGCATAACCATAAAAATTTTAAACTACATAAAATATATACTCATTCATATTACATAAGAAAATAACAGTTAGCAATAAAGTGCTCACAGTGCTAAAAGATTAGAGGGCGTGCTCTTCAGATCTAAATCCACGTTGTCCATCCGGTCATCATCCCTCGAGCCGATAGGGCCTAGCGATGCATCTGGGCCAGTCCTAGGTTCCAGAAGTTCAATGGAATCATTGATGGTAACAGTAGTGGTGGCTCCTATTTAAAGGCCTGGCGGAAGAGCTCCGTCTTGCAGGACCTGCAGAACTGTAAAAGGTTCCTTGTGAGCAAGTGGCCAAGGTGCGCAGGGAAGAGTCTGCTCCCATAAACAAAAGAACTTTATAGCTACAGTTAATTAACTAGAGCACACAACAAGGGAAAATAACAATCATACCTACTCATTGCACAGATTTAAGAAAAAGAACAGGAAAAGGCATATCACTAAGCTACATAATACAGGAGGTTTGCCTCTAACATCCCTTTCTGGATGTCCACGGAGCAAATGCAAAACCCACCTTCTCTGTGCAGGGGAATCTAACTCCTGCCATTTGAACATCGCCAACTGCAAATTACCAACCTTTTAACCCTTCCTGCCTTAGCTTGTAGGAAGCCTCTTACCCTAACCCAATCCAGATTTAGGGAATTTGCTCCAGCATGGAAGGTGAACGCCAATCTCCCAGTCATCCAAGGGTGCACATTCCATGCATCTCAATACCTAGATCATGTTTTACAACAGCTGTTCATCTTGCCCTTCCTGGCAGATAGAGCAAATGGTTATTGCTTTGTGGGAATGCATCTCTGCTCTCACTAACCTCTTGGTGCATATTATGGCTCTATTCCCTGGGGAAACTAGTGGCTGTTAGGGTCCCAAGGGCCCCCTGGTGAGCTTAAAGCACCTTACATTTCCAAACTCTGGGACTCTTTTGTACAGCTGCATTTTTATAAGGGCCTTCAGATTCACCCTACAATGGCATATGAGGCAGAGAGCTATTTTCCATAATATTTCCAGCCATTTCAATGAAAGTTCTATCACATGTGGTTGGCCACTTACAGCCACTAGAGGCCACTCCCCCCACCTTACTGCTTACACCTCTCATCACTTATAATAGCTAAAGCTCTTCCCCTTCTTATTCTCCCAGGTGTCTTTGAACACACTGTGACCAGCTGTGCATGTCCAGCAGGGCTTCCCAAACTCTTGCATGACTCCTCAGTTCCTGTCCTTGATTATGCCCCAGTTTCATTATGACGGGGGTTCTCCCTTGGCTGATTTCCAGCAAGAAAGGAAAATGCTGAACATTGATAATAAATTTCATGCAAGAAAAAGAAGTTGTGGTTTTAAAATATATAAAAATTGCTTTCCCCCAAAATGATCTCACTCTTGAGCAATATAGGCAAAACAAAAATAGAAACCCTTACAAATCTATCCATTTATGTTACCCAATATAAGAGAGCCAGTTTGGTGTAGTGGTTAAGTGTCCAGACTCTAATATGGGAGAACCAGGTTTGATTCCCCACTCCTCCACTTGCACCTGGCTGGATGACCTTGGGCAAGCCGTAGTTCTGATAAGAGCTGTTCTTGAAAAAAAAGAGCAGTTTCTGTCAAGAGCTCTCTCAGGCCTACCTACCTCACAGGGTTTCTGTTGTGGGGAGGGGAAGGGAAAGGAGTTTGTAAGCCGCCCTGAGACACCTTCGGGTAGTGAAGGGTGGGGTATAAATCCAATCTCTTCTCTTCTTCTTCTTCAATATTAATATTAATATTAGGATTACAGTGTTATGATTCTGGTACAAGGGATTATTTTTGAAGGTTTGTATATTGCAGAATAGTTTGTGTTCTTCTGCAACATAATATAAACCCATAAACATAAATTGTATTCTCGGCATACAATGGTTTAGTTTTGAGGGTTTTCATCTGTCTGGGTGAGCAGATTATGGTGGCAATCATTAAGAACACTTCCCTGGATAAAATGGAGCTTACTTCTGAGAATAACCATTCAGAATTGCTCCCTACAGTGCAGAAAAGCACAACTGTGCTCTTGTAAAACTTTTTTAAAAATTCTAAGTAAATAAAAATATATTTTTCAGCACTCAAACGGTTTGTTTTGAAATATATTTTAAAATCTATATCTGTATGCATATCTGTATGTGTATAGTAGCATACCCTTCTTTACTGGACTATACCTTACATTCCTCTGTTTATGAGCATTCTCTGAAGCATCTGGCTGACCACAGCTGGAACCAGAACACTTGACTGGATAGCTCCTTGATCCAAGCCACCCATGGTTCCTTCATACAGCCAGTCAAAAGATGTGACTTCCAGTTCCTATGGGATTCCCCCCTTTATTCATCTTTGTGGTGTTCTTCAAGGCCTGCCACATACTTCCAACCTCTACAGCATACCTTTGGCACTATGTTTCTCTCTCACACACACACTTTCCCTCCATTGCTCAGTTTGACATATAGGAAGCTTCTCTCTCTCTCTCTCTCTCTCTCTGTGTGTGTGTGTGTGTGTGCGCGCGCGCGCACGCACACACACACACAGAGTATTATTTCTGGTAAATATTTCCAACAATGCAGAACCCCCAAATCCAAAAACAAATCTGGCACACAAGGATTTAGTATCTGTCATCCAGAAATGCTACCCAGAATCATCCTAGAAAGCAGGTGGGCTACATTTTACTCAGTGGGCTACAAGTTACATAGGCTTGTCTTATCCACACAACCTTTTAAAATAACATGCTGAACTTACCAAAAGTGGCTGACAATTTTAATTTAGTTAAGTAATCTGACCGCTTCAAGACTTATCTGTATGACAAACTTATATATCAGTTTAATGGTTATGGCTTCCCCAAAAGAATCTTAGGAATGTTAGTTTGGTGAGAGTGCTGGGAATTCTCTGTTAGATATACCTAGCCCGCCCACCCCCCACAACCAAATCCTCTCCCAGAACTACAGGGCCCAAGAGGGTTGTAAACCATTTTAACAAGTGGAAGTTTATAGATAAGTCCAAACTATCTTGTGATAACCCTTACAGACATTCCCGAACAACTTTGCATCTGGTTCAGTAATGAGCACAGCTACACCACAGACGTAAACTGGTTTACTAGTCCTTCACCTTTTCTAAAAGAAATTCAAGCACTGTACTGGGGGGTGGGGGTGGGGTGGAATATCTAACACTGAATTCTCAGCAACAGCAGCAATAGGTTAACAGCGTATTTGATCAGGACGAATGGATGAGGATCCAGATCCTGATTCATCAAATAACAGTGCAATCCTTACAGTCTCCTAAACACATTCACTTAAATGAATTTAGAAGAAGAAGAAGAGTTAGTTTTTATACCCCACTATCACTACCCTAAGGAGTCTCAGAGCTAGGGTTGCAAGGTCCTGCGCTCTTGCCAGCAAGGGGTGGAAGGGAACTTTCAGGGAGGGGAGGGACAACATTACCACACGCAACATCCCCAATGTGATGATATCACATGGAAGTGACATCATCACACCAGTGACGTGCGGTCACACTCTAGTATTTTGGGCGAAACTCTATGGTTGCCATAGAGTTTTGCCCAAAATACCTGAGCATTGCTATGCAACATCCCCAGCATGATGATGTCACTTTTCTATGATGTCATCATGCTGGGGGTGTTGTGCTGGGTCATGGCAGTTGGGAATAGGGCTTTCCCCCACCCATCAACTGGCTGCTGGTGGGCAGAAGCCCCTGAAATCGGGAGATCTCTGGCTCCCACCTGGAGGCTGGCAATCCCACTCAAAGCAGCTTACAATTGCCTCCTTTTCCTCACCTCACAACAGGCACCTTATGAGGTAGTTGAGGCTGAGAGACTTCTGAGAGAACTGTGACTGGCCTAAGGTCACCCAGCAGGCTTCATGTGGAGGAGCAGGGAATCAAACCCAGTTCTCCAGATTAGAATCCACTGCTCTTAACCACTACATCACACTAAAGGTACAGGTAAAGATTTCCCTTGCTCGAAAGCCAGTCGAATCCAACTCTAGGGGGTGGTGCTCATCTCCGTTTCCAAGCCGAAGAGCCAGTGCTGTCTGAAGACTTCTCCGTGGTCATGTGGCCGGCATGACTAAATGCTGAGGTGCATGGAACATTGCTACCTTCCCACCGAAGCAGTACCTATTTATCTACTTGCAATTTCTTGCTTTCGAACTGCTAGGCTGGCAGGAGCTAGGGCCAGAGACGGGAGCTCACTCCATCACACGGCACTAGGGTCTCGAACTGCCGAGCTTCAGATCTTCTGGTCTGCAGCTCAGCGTCTTAACCTCTGAGTGTAATTCTGTTAGCATTACATTGTTAAAGTCATGTTCAGTAAGTTGTTCTGTGTTGTATAACCAATCTCACAGGGTGGCTGTGAAGATAAAATGGAGGAAGGGAAAACCATTTGTACCACCTGGAGCTCCTCGGAGGGAGTTTTTAAAAGACAGCACTCTTGAGCTTCAACAAATTAAATGTCCAGAAGTCCTTGGGGGAAAGCCTTGATAATTATGTTGGCATACAACTGATACATTTGTAATACAAATATTCTTTCTAAGGTGCATCATGAATTTTAATTTTACTGTTAGAACTGCTGATTTAGCACTTCTAGAGATGGTAATTGATTAAGCATTCATTTTTAATGAATTTCTTGAATCTACCAGGTGCATGTCAGCAGCACACTGGTTAAATAAAACACACAGAGAGAAAAGGTAAGAGTAAATGTTCAGGTACAAGGGAAGGAGCAAAGAGCATGTGGGTTTGTTTCTTTTAGTTTTAGCAATTCTTAAGAAGTCTTGTTAGCCTTACTGACTTTATAAAATGGATGTCTAGGTTTTAATGACCCATTCCAACCCAGTGTTATTTCTTTTGCTGCTGGACAAGGCACTGTGGTGTCATTTTGGGGCATCCAATGAAGCGGATGGGCAGTAGGTTCAAGACAGACAAAAAGAAATACTATTTTACATGGAGAGTTATTAAAATGTGGAATTCACTGCCAGAGGACATAGTGATAGCCACAGGAATAAATATCTTTAAAAGGGGATTAGATAGATTCATGCAGGATAAGTCTATCAATGGCTACTAGCTATGTTGACTGAGGCAAACCTCCACATTCAGAGCCACTAAACTTCTGAATCCCAGAGACAACATTAGGGAAGGCAATGACCTCTGTACCCTGTTGTTGGCCCTGCAAAGGAACTGGTTGGCCACCGTGTGAGATAGGATGTTGGACTAGATGGACCATTGGTCTGATCCAGCAGGGCTCTTATGTCCATTCTCTCACTTTGGCTGTTTTGGGTTTTTCATTTTCCACAGTCCATGAGGTAATCAATGCAAGGACATGAGGTGACTTGCTAACACTGAAGAAACTATTCTGTTCTAGCAAGCTGGAAGCAAGTTTCAAGGATACCAAGGTAAGCAAGAAACACACAGAGCAGGATCCAAAGGTCAAGGCAGAAGCCGAAGCTAGAGACTGTAGGGCTCTCCAGGAGAGACAGGCAGGCTGATAGGCCCTAGAAAGCTGGAGTTTAACAATCAGCTACTCTTTAGCCTAAAGCTCAATTTGGTTGAAAGAAGATGTTGAACCAGCAAAGGATGAGACTCATCTGCAGGAGTATATATGGAACAGTCCCTCCTTTTCCTGTAGCCAGGGCTATGTCCCAAACCCTGCAAACAGCTATAGAGTTGCCTTTTCCTCCTGAGTAGGGTTACAAACCATGTATTGGAACATCCTCCATACCCATTCTGCGAGGGCAGTCCAAAGGACTGGACCCATTACAGAAAGGGCCTGTGCATGACCTGATTGTTTCCCTCTAAGGGAGAGTGCCATAAGGACAGGGCTGTCTAAAGAATATAGCAGGCGTGTGTGGGAGTATACCAGGAGACGCGGTTCATTAAGGAAGATGTCTATTGTCAGGAGACTGAGTGGTCATAAATGCTGGTTTTGATTCAGTACAACATTGCACAATATGGCACTGTCTCTATCCCCCAATGAACTATGTTCTAGATCAGTGACGGCGAACCTTTTAGAGACCGAGTGCCCAGACTGCGACCCAAAACCCACTTATTTATCGCAAAGTGCCAACACGGCAATTTAACCTGAATACTGAGGTTTTACTTTAGAAAAAACAACTCATACATTAACTTAAGATGATCCAAACAAAGTAAGGAAAGCAATCCCAAATGCTTTCATTTACTTAAAATTATTTGGCAGAGAATTCGACACTTTAATGATGGTCTGGGCCTGGCTGGGGCGATGGCACGCGTGCCCACAGAGAGGACTCTGAGTGCCACCTCTGGCACCCATGCCATAGGTTCGCCACCACTGTTCTAGATTGTTTAGCTTGAACTGCCAGTAAGAGAACAAAGATGGAAAGGGGCATCACTCCAGAAAGACAAATGACTGTATCAGCCATTGAAGACATGCAGAGCTGCCTTATACTGAATCAGACCTTCAGCCCATCAAGGGCCAGTATTGTCCATTCAGGCTGGCAGCAACTCTCCAGGGTCTCAAGCGGAGGTATTTCACACTGCCTACCACCTGATCCTTTCAACTGGAGATGCTGGGGATTGAACCTGGGACTTTCTGCTTGCCAGACCACTAAGCCACAGCCCCTCCCCCACAGTCATCAACTGTGTGGCAACAAGGTTCCCATAGTGGAGTGGTAAAACAGCTGCCCTTTTAATGCATAAGTAATGCATGATATGGGCACTCTATTTATGTGGGCACTTTGTGTGTGATTTCACCCTCTGTGGAGGAACTGCTGAGCAGAATTGCATGCTCTGTTCTCCCAACCTCCACAGGTAGATTTAAAGCCACATAGGGGAAATCTGCATTGGTCTTTCCTGCTGCTGTGCCGGCAGTCCCAGGATCTGTCATGTGGAGAGCCCTTTCATATATGCACAGCCTAATATGTGTGTACAAATGTATCACACAGACTTCATTCACCTCCAAATCAACACACAGAAGCCTAAAGAGGGAAGAGTGTGCACTTTCTTACATGGTCTCCCTCTTCCTCTCACACCCATATACTCACTAAAATAACCTCTGAAAACAATGTATATGAAAGCTGTGAACAAACAAGTCCAACCCTGTTTCCTTTATCATCACAGAAGGAGATGCATGCTTAATAACCACAATAATAAGGGAGCCACTATTAGGTCTCATAAAGGTCTCCTCTGGTTTTTACACCATTGTCAAGAAGCAAAACAGACAGGTCTTGTCTTAGACTTTTCCTACATCTAGCAATGTGGAAATGATATAACTCTTCCCAATTCCCCACTTTGGACTGGAATTTATTTATTTCATTGTCCCACATAAATAGAGACTGAGACCATAAAATGACACCCCTACTAGAAACCATTGCCCAAAGTAAACTGCTTCACAGTGCTTCATAATAAGGCCTATCCAGAAACATATTCTGTGCTAGACAGAGAAATGAAAATACTTTTATCAAGGTCAATCATCAGATCTGCATATAACAATTTTAAAACAAAATAGATCGGACTTCAATGAATTGATCCCATGGCACGAAGATCATAGAGACAACACTTGTAGAACAATGAGGGTGGAAAAACCATTGAAAATCCCCACAATCAATACCTTATGGTTGGCTTTAAAAAAAACTGCTTGGGATGTGTAGAGAACAGGGTTATAAAAAACTTGGAAAAACCTACCAAAGGAGCCAATTTTCTTCTTTAACCCTTTGGCACTGAGGGATTTAAGAGCGTCTGGAAATCCTGACTTCTAGTGTTGAATGTATCAAAGCAAAACACAAAATACCTCACCATCTTCAAAAATTGGCAAAAGAAATGGAGAACCTAGAAGCTGTGAAAATGAAGTTAGCAAAAAACAGAGAGGGGTGGAAACAGGATTGGATTCTTGAAAAGCTAACTTCCCTGAACTTACAAAAAATATATAGCAAATCACTGGGTGCCACGAAAACTCCATTTTGTTGGCTTAATGTGACTTTTGGATCATTATTCAGTGTTTTGACAATCACTCAATCAACACATATGATTTTGCTACAGTCATACAGTCATATTCCTTCCTAACGATAGGACTGTTCTTTCCTCACAATATAACTAGCCCTGTTCACAAGTTACACTGTACACACATACAATCCATGTACAGTGTACACTGGATTGTTCTTTCTATGTGGGTTGAGTCTTATGTTACAGTCAACGCACGTACAGCTGAACATGTGATACAGCTGCCACACTTATCCAGGTACTGGTCAAGAATGTGCATTGGCTCTTTCTTGCATACAGGCTTGATGTATGAGTATTTACTGTAAAATGTGGACAGGGCTGTCTTTTAGCTCATGAAGTGTTCTCCTCTCATATGACTCAAGACTGGATGGTCACTGTCTGCTTCCAGCACTCTGTTTTTTTGATTAGGTAACCAAGACAGTCTCTAACATGCCTCCCCTTCATCCTGAGACCTCGCTTGCTTTCCTTACTTGAAGTTCCCAGGGTCCAGGAACTCTGTCCTCCATGTCAATTAAGAAGTCTACTCTTCCAGCCAGCGTGGTGTAATGGTTAAGCACACCTGACTCTAATCTGGAGAACTGGGTTTGATTCCTCACTCCTCCCCATGAAGCCTGCTGGGTGACCTTGGACCAGTCCCAGTTTTCTCAGAACTCTCTCAGCCCCACCTACCTCACAAGGTGCCTGTTGTGGAGACAGGAAGGGAATATGATTGTAAGCCTATTTGAGACCCTTAAGGTAGAAAAAAACAGACTATGGCCCTGTCCAAACAAGAGTTTTTGGGCCGGGGGAGGGACGGATTGGGGCTGCAGCAAACGGGCGTGATCCCACAGCAACATCTGGGAATCGTGCTGCGCCCGTTCCCAGCCCGTTCCCAATCCGCCCCTCCTGGCCAAACCCCGCAGCAAAAAAGAACCACCTACCTAGGTGGTTCTTTCCGAAAGGCCGCATCACTGCCAGCTGTGGGATCGCCGGTGCGTCTTTCCGCCGGCTCATCCCCGGCCCCCGGCCGTACTGCACATGCTCGAGCATGCACAGTTCGGCAGCCTCCCCCTCCCAATCGTCTCTTCCTCCCCAGCATCTGATCGTGCCGGGGAGCAACGGTGCCACGAGTCAGGGGATCGTGGGATCCCGCCGCGGCGTCTCTTTTTGGGTGCGGCTTTTAAAACCCGCACTTTGGCCAGTGTTTTCCCTGCCGTGTGGCAGGGACCAATAAAAACCTACTGTTCTCACTCTTCTTCATTCACTTGAATTCTTTTCTCCATCCTGGGCCTAGGGAAATCAAATCCTTTGTATTCTGTTCATTCTCTAAAGTTACAATTGGGGCCAGAATCCTTGCCTGTATTGTTATGCCAACTTCTCCAGGAAATTCCTGGAGACCCAATCCAAGTTATCTACCAAGGAAGTTGGGTGGTTGTGGCTGTGCGTAAGTTCTATACCAGTCTATACAGAGGTCAGATGGCCAATGAGACGCTCGCTATATCCCAGGAAGTGAGACAACACGCTAGGATTAAGAATAAATGTTGTCTTTACTAAAGGTTTCTGCAGTCATACAAAATCAGAATCACACACACAGTTATACAAGCTCCTTAGTTACAATAGTACATCAGAACAATTACAGCATAGAAAATAACAAAAGCATCAAAATGGGGATGACACAATGGGGCACGGCTATACTCATCTGAGGTCCAGCTGAGGAAGAACTCTCCTCCTTGGAAGGATGGGCAGCCGAAAGCAGCAGCTTGTGAACTCCAAGGCACACAGGTCGGACCAGCCAAACCACGTGTGAGCTCTCTGGGTCGCGACTCCCGGAGAACTTAAGTAGTAGAGTCACTTGTAGCACCTTAGTGCACTGCTATGGGGAAGGTGGGTTAACCAGAGAGACAAAGGAGAGTTTCTCCTTAAATAAACTCTTTTTGGGGCATGTGCTATCCAGCCATAAACTATCAAATCCGTCCCCTAAACTATCACTACTGGATGAGGGGGAGGTTGACGAGGGGATGACGCTCTACTAAGGGGTGGTGGCAATATGCAGATCCTATCCCTACATCAAAGGTGCCTTTTGGTGAGGTGTGAATCTTCCGTTCCCATGGACACCTCTTGACTTGCAGATCTGGTGCCTGCTCCAAGGCCATAAATGCTATTGTCTTCAGATCTCCAAACCAGATTAGGTGCAGAGGGTTACGTGATTCCTGGCATTCCGGTGATGTCGGGGTTCACTGGGGGATTTTCCATAACTCTCCAAGTGGGTGCAATGGCGCGGTGTCTCCTCTATCCCGATGCAGGACGGGATACCTTCTCCAGGGAAGCACATGGTCCGTATGTGCAAGGCAGCCCCAGGCCAGCCTATTTCTAGGCAAGCATGAGATGCAGAACAAAGCAACACAACCAAACAGCAGTCCCTGAATACACAATGCATAGACACACATAGACAGCATCACCACTATACAGAAACACAAACATAAGTTCATATAGTTACAAGGAGCAGCACACTTACGATGGAGATACTTCAGAACTTTGGAGAACTCAGAGCTCTATTTGCAAAGATGGTTGAACTGTAATTGGCTGTAGAGAATGGAAGTTCTGTTGTGCACTGTAAATGTTCTACTTGTTCCGAAATTGAGGAAGAGCAATGGGCAAGTATGTGGAAATCTGTCAAATACATGAAAGCGGTTGCATATAAAGAAAACGTTTATAAGATGTTCCATAGATGGCACTGGGCACCAGTTAAGTTGGCCAAATGCTACAGGGGATATTCCGATAGATGTTGGAAATGTAAAAGTGGCAAAGGTACGTTTTATCATATGTGGTGGGAATGTAATATGGCACAAAGATTCTGGAAAATAGTTAGAACAGCCCTCCAAGAAAGTCTAGGTATAAACGTAGCATTAAAACCAGAAATATACCTGCTAAATATGATCCCCAAAGGTTACAACAAACAGGATGCGTATATAATTAGCTATATCATAACAGCAGCCAGACTGTTAATAGCACAAAACTGGAAATCTGAAAGCTTACCCACTAGAGCAGATTTGATAAATAAAATTCTAGAACTAGCCAGAATGGACGATTTAAGCTTAAAGATGCAAAATAAAAATGAGAAGGTACACAAAAGGAGATGGGATAAGGTATATATATGGATAGAACATCAAACAGAAAGGTAACTAGAAAAAGATATGACACGAACTGTAATACTGAAGGTTGCACCACCAAACAGATAAGCTAAATAACTGGAAATGAATGACTCTGAATTGTAATCAAGCCAATGAAAAATGGATATGTATATTCTTTTATTGAAAATAATAAAAATTTAAACACACACACACAAAAAGAATGTTAATTTGTGGCTGCGCATCACTTGTACATTCTGCAAGGATACCTTAGCCTCTCTTTAATAAGGATTCATAGGTAAATTGACTGCTTAGGATTGCTTTATGTAATAAAAGGTACAAAAAGTATAACCAGACTGTCATCATTACACTCAGGGCCGGCTCACCCGCTAGGCGGACTAGGCATTCGCCTAGAGCGCGGGCCGGACCTGCCCCCCCGCCACAGACCCCCCGCCCCCGCCAAAAGCCCTTTGCCCCGGCGCCCAGCAGGAGCCCCTTCAAAACCCGCCAGAACTTCGGGGCAAAAGTTGCCGAGATCCCCGAAGGACGCCCTCATTGGCCTCGAGGGTGCGCCTGGCCTCCGAGGGAGGTGGAAGGAAAGCGCCTCGGCTGTCCCGGCCGGAGCCCCCTCCTGCCACGCAGCAGGCCCGTGGCCTCCGACGGGAAGGGCGGCGTCAGTGAGCCGCCAAGGGGTGAAGCGCCGAGGCTTTTGTGGTGGTGGGGCTTCTGAACGCGCCTTCTCCTCTCATCGTGGCTGCGCAGGTGGCATCGGTGTCCAAACGAGTCCTTTCGGGGGAAAGCGCAGCCCTGGTTGGTGCAAGGAGGAGGGCTGTGCGGGTGCCAATCCACCGGCAGGGCGTTTGTTCGGCGGCTGCTCGGTGCGCCTGGCAAAAGAGAGAAAGACCCGCTGGCTTCGCCCCCGAGCCTGACTGCCAGGCCAAGCTGGCCCGGGCCTCCTGCCCGCCTCTCCAGCCAACCC
>NW_015166448.1:189690-210062 GCF_001447785.1 Gekko japonicus | reverse complement strand
CACTCTTTCATCTAAATAGACCAGAGTTCCCCAACATGGTGCCCGCCAGCACTTCCTTTGGTGCCTGCCAAGCTTTTCAGAAACCAGGTGGAACCATTGTAAGGCAGGAGTTGTTACTGGCTTCCCTCCCTCAAATGAAAGGTTTTCCACTGGAGGATCAGGAGGGCTGGTAAGCAACTGGGTTTTCCATGGTCAGTGTGTGGCTCCATTCCCCCTTTAGGATTCCCTGGTTCCCAGGAGGCCTGAGAGGGGAGGCGTTGCCTGCAACTAGAGTACTGGAGGCACCAAGCCTTGGCCCAGGAGAGCTGGGCCCACCAGCAGGGCATGAAGCTGAGGCATGCCACAGACTCAGCTCCCCGTCTATAAAAAGAGGAGCTCAATTACATAACTAAGTAAGAGAAAGCCCAGAACACTAATGGATCTGTTATTAATGAAGTGTGGCGAAGAACAGTGATAAGGAAACCATAGAAGCAGCTCCACTGGTTTACATAACTTCAAACTACCGTAACAAATAAGTTTCAGTACACAACCTCCTTCACCTCACCTCATTGATAAAGTATCTATTGCTCTTCTGCATTTTCTGTCACTTGGCTAGTGGAGAAGATTCCTACAAGACCCATCAGCTACACCGGGGCTTGAATCTTTGTAAACTAACAAGCTTCATCACTCTAACAGTATACATCTAGTGCTCATGTGAATTAATGACCACCTGCCTTCACCCCACTGCTAGTAACTACCAAGTGTGGCGTGATAATGGCCTAGAATGATTTCATACCCTAAAAAAACCCCACCATATATCTTAGTTATCAGTATGACCCATTAGAGGTGCCAAAAGCTCGGAGAGAATGTGTTCTGTCCCTTTAAGGTAAAGGTTTCCCTTGCTTGAAAGCTAGTCGAATCCGACTCTAGGGGGCAGCACTCATCTCCGTTTCCAAGGCGAAGAGCCAGCGCTTTACGAAGACTTTTCTGTGGTCATGTGGCCGACATGACTAGATGCCGAGGCGCACAGAATGCTGTTACCTTCCCACCAAAGTGGTTCCTATTTATCTACTTGCAATTTCTTACTTTTGAACTGCTAGGCTGGCAGGAGCTGGGGCCAGAGATGGGAGCTCACTCCGTCACGCAGAGTCTTGAACTGCCGAACTACAGACCTTCCAGTCTGCAGCTCAGTGTCCTAATCTTTAATGGGGTGTTATTTATTAAGTGATGGTCCCTAAAACCATGCCATGGAAAGCTTCACCTGCTGGATCCTACAGGATTCTAAAGGAACACGATGGGTTTTTTTCCTCCATGTCTGCTGGCAACGTGATGGTTCACAGTGAAAGAAAGGTGCACTTATTTTTTGCATAAAGGATTCAGGAGAGATTTTTTCAAAAGTGCGACATACACAAAACATAATGAAGGCTTCCTGCTCTTAGCTCATGGAGATGTGTGAACAGTTTCGTAACTGGAGACAGACATCAGTTTCAAACAGAGCTGAAAGTGTTCTGAAAGAGGTACTGCTTCCTATGGTATACACACTTCCTTTTGTTCAGCTGCTCTTTGGACAAAAAAGGGGTTTGCAGGTTCTTGAAACAAAATGCAAAAGCTGGCATAACCAGTTTACCAGCTGTAAGAGGAAGCAGTATATATACCATGTGCAGTAATCCATCCTTCAACGTTTTTGAGGGGGAGGGGGTAGTTGGCAAATGCCGGGACGCTGGGCTACAGTTAGATTCAGCTGACAAGGACCACCTAAAAATATTCAGCCACCTGACTTTCTGCAGCAATCCTGATTGCTGGATGCCCCCTCGCCTTCAGAGACAGACAGACAGAGACAGAGACAGAGACAGAGAGACAGAGAGACAGAGAGAGAGAGAGAGAGAGAGAGAGAGAGAGAAAGGTCAGTGACGTCTCTCAAAAGACAGCCTAAACAAGAGGTATCAAACTCATTTGTCACGAGGGCTGGATCTGACATAAATGTCACTTTGTCGGGCTGGGCCATGCGTGCCATAAAACATTACGCCAGGCACCAGAGGTATAAACTCTTCTATAAAGGACAGCAGCTGGTCAGCTCCGATTTGGTGTATCCTCACTGCAAGGCCCCCATGGCCTGGGAGGGGGTGTAGAGGAAAACCCCCATGAGCGGACTGATGCAGTGCAGCACTGGGCAGACACTCCCGCACTGCTTGACTGCTGCAGACGTGGTTGTTCTGCTGTGCTGAAGCCACAATTGGAGTGGCTCCCCACCCCCCAGCAGCCTCCTGTTCCCTCCCCTGCACCAGCTGCTCGCGGGCCACATAAGAGCCCTGGACAGGCCAGTTCCGGCCCCCGGGCCTTACGTTTGACACCCCATGGCCCTAGACAGTTTCCGTGTTGCTTGGCCAACCTGATTCCCTTCTTTGAAGCTGAGTCCAAAGTCAATGAGCTTGAAGCACTCCTGCTCCGCACTCCAGAGGATGTTGCGCGGCTTCAGGTCAGCGTGCACGTAGCCCTTGTGGTGGAGGAACGCCACGGCTTCCAGGACATCCCGGGCACAGTGCTGGGTCATCCACATGGAGCAGCCGTGCTGACTGGAATGCACCAGGAGCTCTGACACACTGATGTCCAGCAACTCCAGGAGAAGAGAGTGAGAGGGGCCCTTGGTAGAAGAGCAGCTCGTAAACACGCCGTACAGGGTGACTGCAAAGAGAGAGAGCCGTCAAAAACATCAGCAAGCGTTGTTACGCCACCTACAGGACTTGGGAAATAAAATGGAAGTCCAATGGCACCTTAAAGCAGGGCCCCCCCAGCTGGGTGCCTTATGGGTGACACGTTTCCTGGCACCCAAGTGTTTGTAGGATGCAGGCAGGGACAGGCGGAGCTTTTGCCCAGCAAGAATTCTGATTGGCTGTGCAGATTTTTATTAGTGTTGCTTTAGCAGCTGCCGCCACCACCACCACCGCGCATGGATTTGTACTGTGTGACTGAAGGAAAGCTGCGACAGCTATTTCATGTTTGGCCCTGCCTTCTGCGGCACTGACTGGCAGTGTTCCCTCTAAGCTGAGCTAGTGTGAGCTATCTCACAGTTGTTTAGCCTCCAGCTCACATGTTTTTGGCTTAGCTCGGGAAGGATGGGGCTCCAGAGCACACTAATTGATGCAGCAGCCAAATCACTCGCTCACAGCTTTAATGCCAGGAGCTCACAAAGTAGGATTTTTGCTCAAAGGACTCCACAGCTTAGAGGGAGCATCGTTGACAGGCTCAAAGGGTTGGGGACCCCCTCCCCTGAAGACATTTATTTCAGCATGAACTATCGTGAGCCACAGCTCAGTTCTTCATAACCTCAGCTGAGCACTGAAGCAATCCCTGCAGCGTTATTCAGGCACTCTTCCTAGGGCCTTCCTTGGGTACTTGCCTACCCACTGGCAACTAAGCGCCCTCTGCATCTGCAAGACAGATCATCTTTCTAGGGAATGTATCCTTTGCTCCCCCGATCCTGTCAAAATATAACTGACAAAACATTACAAGAACCCGGCCGCCTTATCTTTATCTCCCTGGAGTATTTTGGTTTGATTAGCATGTGGCTGCATTACAGAGAAGATCCTGGCTAATATTAATAACGGCTAGAGGATTCAAATACTAGAACACACACAGTCATTTGCACAGATCCAACCCATTCCAAGCTGAATGCCTGCAGCAATATGGTGTCCCCACCGTTTGGCGGGGCCCACAGGGGGGGAGCGCGGCCTCCCCTCCCCTCCCCCCCGGCAGCGGCGCTCTGCACATGCTCGCTGGCCTTCGTACCAGTTGTCATCAGGGTAATCCTAATGAGCCAAATGCTCAGACTAATTTTTCCCAGAGGAAGCTACCCTCGGGGATTTAAAATGGCCTACCCACACAGGTATCCTCAGTCCAGACCCGGCAGGTTTCACTGAACTGTGCACCTGAGCTACCACTCATAGACGTATCATAAACCTTCATGGCTCCTTAAATCGGGAATAGAATTGTTCTTTGGTACACCTGCCCCTCCTGCTAATGGCAAAAGAAAAAAGGAGGGGAGCGCAATATTTTTGTTTGCACAATAGTTTATTTTTTGGTTTGGGGTCCTTTTTTCTTTTGCTCCTTTCCTTTCCTCCCGCCCTCAAATACTGAGAAATTCATGTACAATACGCTTAGAGAATGGTAGAACATACATAACTATTTTCCTTTCAAAATCATCTTCCTTTTAAGCCATGCAAACTGGGACTGGTAAATATGATTTTGTTATCCCTCTTTACTCTGGGAATTGCCATCTTATATGCTGCCCGTGCTTCGGCAACTAGCTGTGCATGTGCAGTTCCGGTACCCTACGGGAACTGCCAGATAAAGAAAGCCCCAGGAGAATACATGTTGTGTCAAATGAAAGAGTACTATGCCAATCTGAAAAATCCAAATGTTTTTAACAGCCTATATCAATTCCATAAGTGGGGCCAGTCAAGACCTCTTAAGACAAGGTCCCCAATTGGATAGTTGGTCTGACCATGTGATATCCGTATTCTCCAAATTATGTTTAAATCTCTTGGCATTTTAACCATCAACACTACACACGAAGAAGAAAATCACACCCCTTAAAGAACCCAGCTACCCTTAGATTCAATCCTCTCATCATCAATGTGGAAGCCTTCTGCGGAGCTGCCTAACCAGTAGTCAGCTCAACAACAAAGCCTAAAGAGATTGGGAAGAACTGAAAATGGGGAGCCCAAAGTCGGAGCGTAAAGATTTGTACTTGGTATTCTAAAACCAAGGATATATAAAAGCCTGCACAAGGACTCTATGGCTTGTGAGGTGAACTTGGTTTCTGCTCTGCTCAAATATTCTAAAACTTGAGAAAACCCAGTCACAGGGAATTCTACAGCCGATGGGGTATTGGGGAAATTCAAGTTATCTTAAAACTTGAACAGGGACCCTGTGAGGACTCTATGGCTCACTGGGGGCGGGGCGGGGGGGGGGAGAGAGAGGACTCTGTATCGCCCCAGAGAGCAGAGCTTGCACTGGTTTCTAGTGACAGGACAGACTTGCCAAACATCCAGACAGACAAACAACAGACAAGACATTAACGGGGCGGCGGGGGGGGGGGTGGATGTTAAACCTTCATACTTCATACAGGTTCTTAAGCCTTTCTTTCTACCTTTGGGAATTGTGAGTAAATACCATCACATCTCTACCTTACTGGGTCATATCAAACATGCTGTATCTTCTGTATTAGTGTCCTTTCATGACTACCGCCTAAGCCTATTTATTGTACCAACTGTAAAATCGGGTCCAGGTGTTCTGGAATGTAGAGTCCGGAATTCCTTTCATCAATAAATTAAATTCGTCCATTTCTGCTGCTTCCAAGACTTTATTTATATACTCTCGTTTTGTAGGTATCTCTGATATCTTCCCATATTTAGCATATCACATTCTGGCTGCAGTAGTTAGGTACACAGTCATCTTTACTAAAGTCTTTTGGCAATATATTTAACAATAATGCCTCCGGTGTAAATGGTATAGCCGTACTTAAAACCCTTTGCATCACTTCATGGATCCATACCCAGTATTTTTTACTTATTTCACAATGCCACCACATATGAACCTACCTTCTTTTCACATTTCCAACACTTATTAGAACATTTGCTATCATAGGTCGCTAACCTTTCTGGTGTAATATACCATCTATAAAACATTTTGTGCACATTTTCCTTATAAGATACAGCTTTTGTAATTTTTACATTTTTCTTCCGTATTTGATCCCATTGCTCTAAATCAATATTATGACCTATATTTTGGGCCCATTGGATCATATTTCCTTTCACTGTTTCCTCTAGCATCATATCATTAAGTAAAACAGTATAAGTTCTTTTTATGAATATTTGCTCAGTCGTTGTCATAATCTTTTCAATGTCCAACAGATTATCATAGAATCCTATCCTTTTATCTTTAGTAAATCTAGATTTTACTTGGGCTCTTTTCCACCACGGTAAATTCTCTAATGGTTTCAACTCATCTTTAGAATCCAACATATCCTGGTATCTTCTTGGTTTTTCTTCTTCATAAATATTTGGTAGAGTAAAAGCTTCTAAAGGAGCAATCAATCTTGAATTTCTTGTATAATATTGTTTAAATATGGTTTCCCAGACTTTCAATAAGGATGCACGAAGCCAATATTGCTTAAAATACTTGTGAGTTGATGCCTTCCCGTACCATAAAAATGCATGCCATCCTAGCTGCAAGTCATGGCCTTCTAGCCTTAATATTCTCCAATCGTCTCGAATGACTCAATCTCTAATCCAAGCCAGTGCCGCTGCTCTATAATATAAGGTCCAATTAGGAAATCCAAAGCCTCCCCTTGCTTTAAAGTCTTGTAAGGCCTTCAGCCTTATTCTAGGACGCTTCCCTTGCCAAATAAATTTCGAGACCAATTGGTCAAAGTCCTTGAATATTTTCTGGCTTTGCAAAATGGGAATTGTCTGGAATAGGAAAATCCATCTTGGAAGAACATTCATTTTAATTAAAGCAACTCGACCCATTAGAGATCTCTGTAAGTTTTTCCATTTTTCTAAATCTTGTTTGGTTGCCTTCAGCAATTCTTTGTAGTTATTTTCTTGTAGAGCACTACACTTATTTGTCAACATAATTCCTAGGTATTTTATTTTCTCCTGCAATTTCTTGTAATTGTTTTCCCTGTTCTATAGCCATATTTTAGTTAGAATCTTGATTTTATTAATATTGACTCTCAACCCAGCTACCTGTCCATAATCTTGAAGTTTTTCCTTCAAAATAACTATGGAAGACAAGGGATTCTCCAAGATAAAGACTAAATCGTCTGCAAATGCCAGTAGTTTGAATTCCTTTCCTTTCATCTTAAGTCCATTGATCTGTTTTTCTCTTCTTATTGAGTCATTGAGTATTTCAAGTGCAAAAATGAATAAGAGCGGTGAGAGCGGACATCCTTGTCTTGTCCCTTTTTGAATTTCAATATTTTGCGTCCGGTCTCCATTGATCATGACAGTTGCATTTAAATGGCTTGTATCATCTTAACAAAGTCTGACCCCGCCTGGGCCTGCGGTGCTGCTCGTTAGGGTGTGGGGTGCAGGCGACACAAAGACGACAGGAGACAAGCTTGCAGGAACTGTCAGGAACTGACTGAAACCTCCCGGCTTCAAGCTTTTATTTTATACACATTTTCCCCCCCTTCAAGCATTAGAGCATCCTTAAGGAATGTTTGTGTGTGTGTGTGTGTGTTCTCGTTCTCTCAGGCAAGCTCTCTGTTATCTGCCTTTCTCAAGGCTACTCACTGCGTAGTGAGCAGTAAACAGATTCCATCTCGGCCTCTCATGACGTATAAGTATTTCAGCTCCCAACCTCCAGCCAGGGGATTCCTGCACTGCTTTCCTACATGTCATCCCTTTTATTATTGTTTTAATGTGAAATCCTTTTTGCCAAGGTAGCTTCACATGATGAATTTAGCATATCAGCAGACGTGTCCTCCATGCAGGAACAATGTTACCACTTTCGGGCCTGCCTCACAAAAGCCGACAACATTGTTCCTACATTCCATCCGCCTTGTGCAATTAGCTAGGTTCCCAATTGTTCCAGGAGAACAGCCAGGAGACCAGTGCCCTCGTGCGGGTTTGCCACGCAGTCAGCACTGCCCTCCTACATGTCATCCCTTTTGTTTTTAAGGTGAAAATCCCTTTTATTGTTGTAATGTGTAGCTAAGAGGGAAGTCTGATCTTTATCATTTTGAGGCGAGGAGCGATAAAGAGAGAGCTGTTTTCAGCTGAGAGAATTCAGCTAAGGATATTTTGTGGGAAAACTGTGTTTAGCAGTGTGTGGAAGCACTTAGAGTTCTTGCAGAGTCCTGGCTGATTGAGTGTGGGAGAGGAACGGGCATTGTTTGACTGGGATTGCCTGTAATTGAGAGGAAGTGGAAGGGGCATTGTTTTGCCTGTGATTGAGTGCCTGGGTGAATTTGAATTTGAATAGCTGCTGCCTGACCTCTGCTGGGGGAGGCCTCTATTTAAGGAAGCACCTTGCCAGAGGCAGAGGAGACCAGCTGAGCTCTGAGCAGGAGCAGGAGAGAGAGCTGTGAGAGAGGTGAGTGGGTTTCTTTTACTTGCTTTCAGCTGAGAGAATTCAGCTAAGGATATTTTGTGGGAAAACTGTGTTTAGCAGTGTGTGGAAGCACTTAGAGTTCTTGCAGAGTCCTGGCTGATTGAGTGTGGGAGAGGAACGGGCATTGTTTGACTGGGATTGCCTGTAATTGAGAGGAAGTGGAAGGGGCATTGTTTTGCCTGTGATTGAGTGCCTGGGTGAATTTGAATTTGAATAGCTGCTGCCTGACCTCTGCTGGGGGAGGCCTCTATTTAAGGAAGCACCTTGCCAGAGGCAGAGGAGACCAGCTGAGCTCTGAGCAGGAGCAGGAGAGAGAGCTGTGAGAGAGGTGAGTGGGTTTCTTTTACTTGCTTTCAGCTGAGAGAATTCAGCTAAGGATATTTTGTGGGAAAACTGTGTTTAGCAGTGTGTGGAAGCACTTAGAGTTCTTGCAGAGTCCTGGCTGATTGAGTGTGGGAGAGGAACGGGCATTGTTTGACTGGGATTGCCTGTAATTGAGAGGAAGTGGAAGGGGCATTGTTTTGCCTGTGATTGAGTGCCTGGGTGAATTTGAATTTGAATAGCTGCTGCCTGACCTCTGCTGGGGGAGGCCTCTATTTAAGGAAGCACCTTGCCAGAGGCAGAGGAGACCAGCTGAGCTCTGAGCAGGAGCAGGAGAGAGAGCTGTGAGAGAGGTGAGTGGGTTTCTTTTACTTGCTTTCAGCTGAGAGAATTCAGCTAAGGATATTTTGTGGGAAAACTGTGTTTAGCAGTGTGTGGAAGCACTTAGAGTTCTTGCAGAGTCCTGGCTGATTGAGTGTGGGAGAGGAACGGGCATTGTTTGACTGGGATTGCCTGTAATTGAGAGGAAGTGGAAGGGGCATTGTTTTGCCTGTGATTGAGTGCCTGGGTGAATTTGAATTTGAATAGCTGCTGCCTGACCTCTGCTGGGGGAGGCCTCTATTTAAGGAAGCACCTTGCCAGAGGCAGAGGAGACCAGCTGAGCTCTGAGCAGGAGCAGGAGAGAGAGCTGTGAGAGAGGTGAGTGGGTTTCTTTTACTTGCTTTCAGCTGAGAGAATTCAGCTAAGGATATTTTGTGGGAAAACTGTGTTTAGCAGTGTGTGGAAGCACTTAGAGTTCTTGCAGAGTCCTGGCTGATTGAGTGTGGGAGAGGAACGGGCATTGTTTGACTGGGATTGCCTGTAATTGAGAGGAAGTGGAAGGGGCATTGTTTTGCCTGTGATTGAGTGCCTGGGTGAATTTGAATTTGAATAGCTGCTGCCTGACCTCTGCTGGGGGAGGCCTCTATTTAAGGAAGCACCTTGCCAGAGGCAGAGGAGACCAGCTGAGCTCTGAGCAGGAGCAGGAGAGAGAGCTGTGAGAGAGGTGAGTGGGTTTCTTTTACTTGCTTTCAGCTGAGAGAATTCAGCTAAGGATATTTTGTGGGAAAACTGTGTTTAGCAGTGTGTGGAAGCACTTAGAGTTCTTGCAGAGTCCTGGCTGATTGAGTGTGGGAGAGGAACGGGCATTGTTTGACTGGGATTGCCTGTAATTGAGAGGAAGTGGAAGGGGCATTGTTTTGCCTGTGATTGAGTGCCTGGGTGAATTTGAATTTGAATAGCTGCTGCCTGACCTCTGCTGGGGGAGGCCTCTATTTAAGGAAGCACCTTGGCAGAGGCACGAGCCTCTGGCACGAGCCGAAGGGTGAGCTAAAGGGCTCTTTGCCTGTGGCTCTTAGCCTAGGGACTCTTAGACTAGGGGCGCTGTAAGAAGCCCAAAAAGAGCCAGAAAGACAAGGCCCTAGGCTCTTTGTCTTTCCCGTAAAATAATTTGACTTGATAACAAAACCCACATAAATACCAAGGGTTTAAAAGGGGGATTATATTTATTTATTTTAAAAGAATTATGAAGCCAGAATGCCAGCAGGGGGTTGGGGGCTATCCAGTGTTTTGCACGGAGTGTCACATGTATGACTATCTGCCCACTGGGCAGAAGTCTTGGGTGTGTCCTCGGTGCAAGGAGCTCCTGGTTCTCAGGGAACGTGTGTGCTCCCTTGAGGCCAAGGTGGCTGACCTGGAGAAGCAGAGACAGTCAGCTAGGCACACAGAAAAGACTCTCGGGGACTTGTTAGCTTCGTCCCACTCTGGATCTGGCAGCCCCGCTGCTGTCAGGGAGCATGAGGGTCTAGGGGAAACAGGGCACCATGCTGAGGATAAGGGGAATGTGCCCTCAGAAGGGACCTCTTCCCCAGCTGGTGAGCGGCTCTCCTTTTGCACCAAGGAACCATCCCTGAGCAGGGTGGGAGGGGGGCTCTTGGTAGTGGGTGATTCGATCCTTAGGCAGGTAGACAGCTGGGTGGCGAACCCGCGTACTGACCGTATGGTGACTTGCCTGCCTGGTGCGAAGGTAGCGGACATTACGCGTGTTTTAGATAGGCTGGTAGATAGTGCTGGGGAGGAGCCAGTGGTCGTGGTGCATGTCGGCACCAACGATGTGGGGAAATGCAGTCGTGAGGTCCTGGAGGAGAAATTTAGGCTGCTGGGCAGGAAACTTAGGTCCAGGACCTCCAAGGTAGCCTTCTCAGAAGTGTTACCTGTTCCACGCGCAGGGCCGGAGAGACAGGCAGAGATCAGGAGTCTCAATGCGTGGATGAGACGATGGTGTAGGGGGGAAGGGTTCAGGTTTGTTAGGCACTGGGATACTTTTTGGAACAAGAGGGAGCTGTACAGGCGAGACGGTCTCCACTTGTCCCGAGAAGGAACCAGGCTGCTGGCACTTAAAATCAAAAAGGTGGCAGAGCAGCTTTTAAACTGAATATTGGGGGAAAGCCGACAGGAGATGAAAAGTCTCTGGTTCGGGTTGGCTCATCTGAGAGAGGTGAGGGGGTACCGGTTGCTTTTCTACAGGGAGGTGGATTGAAATTGTCCACAGAGGCCATGGCTGGTGACATGGACTGCCGGACAACGACTCGAGATAGCAAGAGGAAGGATGCAGGCTTAACTTGTAAGGGAAATTACAGCTGTTTCTATACAAATGCTAGAAGTGTCCGAGGTAAAATCGGGGAGTTGGAGTGCTTGGTGTCGGAGGGAAAAATAGACATTGTGGGTATTTCTGAAACTTGGTGGGATGAGGAAAATCAGTGGGACACAGTGATTCCCGGTTATATATTATATCGGAAGGATAGGGGGGGAAGGGTTGGAGGTGGGGTAGCTCTGTATGTCAGAGAGGGTATAAAGTCTAGAAAGATTGAGAGGCTAAGTGAATTGGATTCGCTTCTGGAAGTTCTATGGGTTGAAATAGGGGGGCCAAAAGGAAACTTAACACTGGGAGTTTGTTATCGCCCACCAGATCAAAAGATAGAGGAGGATTATAAAATGATGAATGCCTTAAAGATAGCAACTAGACAAAAACACTGTGTAATAATAGGTGATTTTAACTACCCACACATTGATTGGGTCAATATGTGTTCTAGTCGGGAAAAAGAGATTGAGTTTCTAGACACTCTAAATGACTGTGCTATGGAGCAGATGGTCACGGAACCTACCAGGGGAGAGGCGATCCTTGATTTGGTCCTAAGTAACACTCAAGACCTGGTGAGAGATGTAAAAGTGATTGCACCGCTTGGAAACAGTGATCATAATGTTGTTGAGTTCATCATTTGTACAAATAGAGAATTGGCCAAAAAGACTCACACAACCATTTTTAACTTTAAAAGGGGTAATTTCTCTGATATGAGGGGACACGTGGGGAGGAAACTGAAAGGAAAAGTAGAAAGGGTCAAAACAATTGGGGAAGCTTGGGATCTATTTAAAACTACGATCCTAGAAGCTCAAAAAATATATATTCCGCAGGTTAGGAAAGGCACAAACAGGTATAGGAAAAAGCCTGCATGGTTAACAAACAGAGTAATGGAGGCTGTAAAAAGTAAAAAGAATTCCTTTAAGCAGTGGAAAGCTAGTCACAGTGAGGCTGATAAAACGGAACACAGGCTATGGCAAATAAAATGCAAGTCTGAGGTCAGGCAGGCAAAAAGGGAATATGAGGAGCATATAGCAAAAAACGTAAAAACCAACAATAAAACTTTCTTCAAATACATTAGAAACAGGAAACCAGCCAGGGAGGCAGTGGGGCCCTTGGACGACCAAGGGGTAAAAGGAGTATTGAAGGATGATAGGGAAATGGCTGAGAAGCTAAATGCATTTTTTGCCTCCGTCTTCACTGTGGAAGATGAGAAGTGCTTGCCCACTCCAGAACCACTGATTTCAGGAGGGGTGTTGGAAGACCTGAGTCAGATTGAGGTGATGAGAGAGGAGGTCCTAAAACTGATAGACAACTTAAAAACTGAAAAATCACCAGGCCCAGATGGCATACATCCGAGAGTTCTGAAAGAACTCAAATGTGAACTTGTAGATCTCCTGACAAAGATATGTAATCTTTCCTTAAAATCTGCCTCCATTCCTGAGGATTGGAAGGTAGCTAATGTCACTCCCATCTTTAAAAAGGGTTCCAGAGGAGATCCGGGAAATTACAGGCCAGTCAGTCTGACGTCGATACCGGGTAAATTGGTGGAAACCATTATTAAGGAAAGAATTAGTAGGCACATAGATGAACAAAACCTATTGAGGCAGACTCAGCACGGTTTCTGTAAGGGAAGATCTTGTCTCACTAACCTGTTAGTGTTCTTTGAGGGGGTGAACAAACATGTGGACAAGGGGGATCCAATAGATATTATTTACCTTGACTTCCAGAAAGCTTTTGATAAAGTTCCTCATCAAAGGCTCCTAAGTAAGCTCAAAAATCATGGGATAGAAGGACAAGTCCTTTTATGGATCAAAAACTGGCTAGTTCATAGAAAACAGAGAGTGAGTGTAGGTGGGCAATTTTCTCAGTGGAGGGTGGTAAGCAGTGGGGTACCGCAGGGATCAGTACTTGGTCCACTGCTTTTTAACTTGTTCATTAATGATTTGGAGATGGGAGTAAGCAGTGAAGTGGCTAAATTTGCGGATGATACAAAGTTGTTCAGGGTGGTGAAAACCAGTGAGGATTGTGAGGCACTCCAAGGGGATCTGTCAAGGATGGGCGAGTGGGCGTCAACATGGCAAATGGGGTTCAATGTGGCCAAGTGCAAGGTGATGCACATTGGAGCCAAAAATCCTAAATATAAATACACATTGATGGGGTCTGAACTGGCAGAGACTGAGCAAGAGAGAGATCTTGGAGTTGTAGTGGATAACTCACTGAAAATGTCGAGACAGTGTGTGACTGCAATAAAGAAGGCCAATGCTATGCTGGGGATTATTAGGAAGGGTATTGAAAACAGATCAGCCAATATAATAATGCCCCTATATAAATCAATGGTGAGACCTCATTTGGAATACTGTGTGCAGTTCTGGTCACCACACCTTAAAAAGGATATTATAGCTTTGGAAAAAGTGCAGAAAAGGGCAACTCGAATGATAAAAGGGTTGGAACACTTTCCCTATGAGGAAAGGTTAAAGCGCTTAGGGCTCTTTAGCTTGGAGAAAAGACGACTGAGGGGTGACATGATCGAGGTTTATAAGATTATGCATGGGAAAGAGCAGGTAGAGAAAGAGGTACTTTTCTCCCTTTCTCACAATACAAGAACTCGTGGGCACTCCATGAAATTGCTGAGCGGTCGGGTTAGAACGGATAAAAGGAAGTACTTCTTCACCCAAAGAGTGATTAACACTTGGAATTCACTGCCACAGGAAGTGGTGGGTGCTACAAGCATGGATGGCTTCAAAAGGGAATTAGATAAGCATATGGAGCAGAGGTCCATCAGTGGCTATTAGCCACAAGGTATAGCTAGGGGCTCTGGGGCAAGTGATGCTCTGTCTTCTTGGTGCTTGGGGGGGGGTCAACAGTGGGAGGGCTTCTAATGTCCTGGCCCCACTGCTGGACCTCCTGATGGCACTGGTATTTCTGGCCACTGTGTGACACAGAGTGTTGGACTGGATGGGCCTTTGGCCTGATCCAACATTGGCGTCTCTTATGTTCTTATGTTCTAGTACGAAAGCCCAATTGACATCATCAAAGGCTTTCTCTGCGTCTAAAAAAATCAAGGCCAGTTGCTTTTCTGGATGGGCCTCATAATACTCTATCATGTCTGTGACATATCTCAAATTGTTCCTTATTTGTCTTTTAGGCAAAAATCCTGCCTGATCTCTCTGTATCATATTTGATAATATTTTTTGAGTCTTTCAGGTATAACCGAGGCAAAAATTTTATAGTCCACATTCAGCAGTGAAATCGGTCTATAGTTTTTAATTCTTTTTCTTCCGAACCTTGTTTATGTATCAGATAAATTATTGTTTCTTTCCATGTGTCTGGAGTTTCTCCACTATCCATAATATTATTACATACATCTTTTAAGTGAAGCAATAATTGTTCTTCAAATACAAGATAAAATTCTATTGGAAGTTCATCTGGACCTGGTGCTTTACCTTTGTTCTGTCGCTTCAATGCCTCAATCAATTCCATCATTGCAATCAGCTGATTCAGAATTTTCCTTTGGTCTTCTGTGAACGTCTTTGGTTGATGTGTTTCTAAGTATTCCTTTATCTGTTTTGTATTGATGTCTGATTTTCTATATAGCTGTTTGTAGAAGTTTTCTACTATAATTTTCATCTCTTGTAGTTTATTTGTTCCAGATCCATCTCCTTTGTCCAGTGCCTTTATATAGGATTTTTCCTTCTGATTCCTTATTTTGTAGGCTAACCATCTTGTTGGTTTGTTGGCATTCTCAAAAAAGTTTTGTTTGGCGAACAATAATTTCTTAGCTAATTTATGTTTGACGGTTCATTTTGTGTTGTTATAGCTTTAATTTAGATTTCATATCCCGACATGACGGATTGGCCATCAATTTCCCTTCTTGAATCTGAATTTATTTCTTAAGATTGTTATGTTCTTGCTTCCTTAATTTATTCACTCTAGCCGCTTCTTTTATCAATTGCCGTCTTGAGAATGCTTTGCAGGTGTACCATACAACATTTATGGACATATTCGGTTGTAGATTTTCCTTGAAATATTTTCCTTCATTTTATTCACAAACTTAACATTTTTTAAGAGAGTTGTATTCAGTGTCCATCTACTTCTTGGCTTGTAGTTCTAGGGTAATAGGTTTATGGTCCGCATAAGTGCCCGCTTCAATCTCTGCTTCCAATAGATCTTTAAAAACAGTAGTCGAGATCCAACACATATCCAGTCTGGACCAAGAATCATGTCTAGCTGAGAAGAAGGTGTATTGTTGCTTACTAGGATTTCTTACCCTCCACGCATCCACTAAGTTCAGTTCTTCCAGAAGTTGGTACAGAGCTGGTGGGAATTCATTGCCTCCTTTCCTCTTCCCCTTTCCTTTATTTTTAAATGAATTTGTTTTTCTGTCTTCCTTTTTATCAAAAACTGTATTGTAGTCTCCTATAAAACAAATCTCCTGGAAGTCTTGTTGGGTGATCAAATTTTGTAATCTTCTATAGAATTTTTCTTGATGTTGAATTGGGGCATAAATATTTACAATAAGCATCCTTTTCATTTGCCATTGTACTGCAACCATTAGGATTCTTCCATCCTGGGACATATAAATTTGTTCTGGCTGAAGATGACCTTTTACAAATGTAGCTACCCCTCTTTTCTTTTTCTCCTTGTCTGATGCAATGAAAACTTTCCCCAGGCCTTTTACTTGTAAATGTTTTTCATCCTTTTTTAAAATATGAGTCTCTTGAAGGCACACAATATCCAAATTTTGCTTTCTCAGCTGGTGGAATAGTCTTCTTCTTTTCTCTGGGCCATTTGAACCGTTCACATTCACTGAGATAATTTTTATTTTGCCCCTATCCATCTTGATTCTGATTCTGTTTCTCCTGTTTTTCCTTTGTATATTGCCTTGTGTTGACTGGAGATTTCCTTGTTGTTCCAGGTCTTCTTATGCTGGGTGGTTGTGCTCTAGATGCTGCTGCACCTTGTAAACTTTCTTCTTCTTCCTCTACTTCTCCCTCTTCTTCTCCTTCTAGCTCTATTATCAATTTGTCTCCGTAGTTCTTTAAGAAGTCTTCTGCCTTGAAAGTTGATGTTATCCTGTGTTTTTTACCTCTGAAGTTAAAGATCAATCCTTCGGGTAGGAGCCATCTATATATTATGTTGTTGTTCCTCAACACTGTTGTCAAATTGATATATTCTTTTCTCTGACTCTCCGCGGGATTTCCTTTAAAACATTAATTTCTGTTTCTTGCATCATCAGTGGTGTGGCATTCACTTCTCTCAGTATCTTGTCCCTGACGGCTCTCTTGTGAAAACGTATTTGCACCTCTCGGGGTAGTTGGAATCTCCTTGTATAAGCTGAATTCATTTTGAAGGCAACATCAATTTCTTGGGCAATCTTGTCCTCATCTTCCATGTTCATGTGTTCAGCTAATAATTTCGCCATTTTAGCAGAAAGATCTTCATTCTTTTCCTCAGGTACATTTTGAAATCTTAACACGAAGGCAGCCCTTTCAACCTGAGGTCTCGTGACATCTTGCTCTAGAGTAGACTGTCTCGTGTCTGTATCTTTAATTTTGGTCTCCATTCCTTTTGTCTTGGCTTCTATTTTTTCTTGAACCCTTGAATTGTCCCCTACACTATCGTCTGGGTAATACAACCACAGGCTTGAATAAATCCACATAATCCTGGCTGAATATTGCAATTGTCTCAATAAGGAGTTTAGATCCTACCACCAGTACATCACAAAACAAGCCCACTCTAGATGGCCCAAGCTAGCCAAAGCTTGTCAGATCTCAGAAGCTAAGATAGGTTGGCCCTGGTTAGTATTTGGATGGGAGACCGCCAAGGAAGTCCAGGGTCACAATGCAGAGGCAGGCAATGGCAAATTACCTCTGAACGTCTCTTGTCTTGAAAACTCCGTGGAGTTGCCACCACCATCACAAAAGAAACAGTGCAAGAAGCAGACAGGTGGAGGGTTGGCCTAGGTATACTGCATGTTAGGATTGCCAAACCCTTGCCTAGAAAGTGTTTCTGAACAGCCCTGCAGCTCCAGATCTGTGCAAAAACCAGAGCTGCAAACTGCCAATCACTGGGCCTTTAGCACAACAACTCTTCTTGGCATCTGTCTATATTACTAACTAAACACTTCTTCTGTTCTCTGGCATAGCATAAATAGCATTGGAACAATACAGCTGATGGATGCCATCACTGTCAGTGGATAAATGTGTCATTGCCTTGCCCATATCTGCTTATCACTGATTCTGGTGTTATAGGTGCTTATAATGTTTTTATTGAACCATTTTATATACATTTTAAATGTGGTTCCTGTCAGGCTCCCTATGCATTTTAAGGCTCGCCTGCCATTGAGAGAGGAGGTTCCTCTCTCTCTGATGTGCCAGAGACTTGTCACCTTAGTGGGGCCAAATGCCCTGGCGTCTCAAGTGTCTATTCTGTTTTTCTTGCTGTGTAGAGGCTACATGTCTGGGGGGGGGGTAGGCAACAGTTTGGCGGGAGGGATGCTCTGGGAGAGGTACGTGCTTAGTGGGGGGCAGTTGACTGTTAATTCTGGTGGGTGAGTACTGTGGGGTGATTGGGTCTTGATCTTTAGTGCCTTTACTTGAACACACTATATCTGTAACCTTCGTGCGTTCAACTTCAGTTCTAACAATAGCTCGTGTCCAGTATGGTATCTGTCAAAGTCTCAATAAAGTTAGCTTTCTTCAAAGTGACTGGTGTTGAGAACTGATTTAACCAGGATCCTGACAGTTCTAATGTTTGCCACCTTGGAGACCCTATCTGGGTAGAAAGGTGGCATAGGTGTGTTAAACTATCTGTCTGTGTGCCACCACGGACCACGCTTCCCCTTTGTAAGGTGATGCTTTGGCAGAAACCTTGCTCTCTTTTGCACAAGAAACTGCAGACTTAGCAAGATGTGCATTGGGGGATTCATCTGTAGCTGTAGCACATGAAGGAAATTACTCATCAAGTTAAGGAGGGATTATCCGATCCAGCTCTGGGTACCTAGGATATGTCTTGGGCAAGCAGAGGTTTGAAGAAAAGTGTAGTACGGGGGTACCCAACCTTTTTGAGCCTGTGGGCACCTTCGGAATTCCGACACAGTGTGTTGGGCCCAGTGACAAAATGGCTGCTGCAAAATGGCTGCTGCTGAAGGTGGAGCCAGCCCCAAAATGGCTACCACAGCTTGCCCTCAGGCACACAGTGAAGGTTCTTGTACTGTGATAGCAGCTGCTGAAAAAGCAACATTGTTTAACATCTGCACAGCCAATCAAATCTTCAGTGGCCAATCAGAAGCCTCGCTAGACCCAGCCCCATCCATTCCCTAAAGACACTTGGTGGGCACCAGAAAAAGTGTTGGCAGGCACGATGGTTGCCACGGGCACCACCCTGGGGATACCTGGTGTGGAACCACCTGGGGACATCTCGAACCCAGAGTTCATAGGAAAAAAAATTGTAAACGTTTGGGTAACTAGTGACCAGAAAAGCTTGCTATTCGAGGCATTACAGGCACTCATAAGTAAATCCCAGTTCTTAATGCATAATTGTCTTTTCTTGTGAGCCACTGTATCATTAAGCTTACTTTCCAGTTAAAAGTAGCTCAGGGAAATGTTAGCTGCAGAGCGGTTACGATAAGTGCGACATCCTGCACACAGTTGGCATTTCAGTCTTTGGCATTCCTTGTCATACCATGGGTCTGTCTTCCAGGTGGAGGGACGAGGTCTAGCTGTTGATTGCTGTTTATGAACATTAATTATGGCTGAAGTTAAGTGGTTATAAATTTGGAGGGCCTCTGGAGGATTTTTAACTTTAACCAATTGTTGATTTAGTTCCATTAATTTACTTGTTTGGAGGAACTGGTTGATACACTCTTGAACTTTCTCTGACCATCTAATTCTTAGTGAAGCAGGAATATCAGTAGAGACAGGTGATGAATAACTGACAGTGCCGAGTTTTAGTAATGTAATCAGAGGGAAATGATCACTATCCAAGCTCTCACCCACAAAAAAATCTGCAATAAGTTTTCTCAGATTGGAAGAAACAATAACATAATCAATGCCTTTACTACCCAGTCTAGAGTTAAATATGTACTCCCCCAACAAATCATGTGGTAAAGACCCATTTAATATAAATCTATTAAACGGGATACAAAGTTTGCCAAGAATGCTCCAGCTGTATTGACATGGGAGTCTTTAGAGTTCCTAGATGTAATCAGGAATTCAGGGAGAGAGTCATTAAGGTCAAAGCCCAGGGTTTTACGTAAGGCATAATTATCCTTGCCTATTCTAGCATAAAAGTCACCCATGATTCAGCAGAGGAATATTCCCACTCTAAGTTCTCAATGTATATGTTGAGATCATTCCATTGTGCTGAAAGATCCCCCCGGGGGGGGGGGGAATACACATTAACCATTATTAACGTTAGGGCCAGCAATCTGACTAAGACTGCCTGGGCCAATGAAGAATATGAGGTTAGAGGAATAGTTTCTGCTTTAATCTTATCAGAAATCAGGTAGCATAGGCCTGCTCTACAGCAGCCCTTATGTTTAGGTTTGGTCGCTGGCACAGAATAGGACTTACAAGTGGAGACCCGCAAGAAACTTGTGGAATGGTTATCCTATTCCTCACGCCTTTGCTTCCTCCTGTCTCCCCCTACCTCTCTCATACTCTTTCTCCCTTCTGCCCCCCCCCCTTTCTCTCTCTCCTCCATGTATGGTTTGGAGGGTGGAGTATATGGCATTATACTGGTCTGTAGTTTCTCCCCTACTCAAATCCCACCCTCCCCAGGCTCCACCCCACAAATGTCCAGGAATTTGCCAACCTGGAGTTGGCAACACAATTTCCTTCCCACCCAACAGCCAACCTACCTTTATCTGCCTCTCTGTCTTCAACTTTCCATCTCCACACCCCTCCCCCACAGCCTCTACCTAGGAAAATTACAGTCTTTCTCCACAGTGGGGACCAAAGCAGCTTTCATTATTCCCTCCTCCTTTTTATCTGCACAACAACCTTGTGAGGTTGGCTCGGCTGAAAGTATGTGACTGGTCCAAAATCACACAGTCTCCAGGTGGGACCTGGGGATCCCCTGTAATTCCTGCTCATTTCCAGACTACAAAGATAACTTCCCATGGAGAAAATGGATGCTTTGGAGGGTGGACTCTGTGACATTGTACCCCACTGAGGTCCCTGCCCTCCCCTGGCTCCTCCCGCAAATCTCCAGGAGTTTCCCAGCCTGGACCTGGCAACCTTATCCAGAATCCCCTGTCGGTGGCCAGGGGGGG
>NW_015166448.1:185073-189263 GCF_001447785.1 Gekko japonicus | reverse complement strand
CAACCCTCCCTGAAGGGATTTTTTTACTTCTTGGATTTTTCTGCAGACACAGGAAGAAGTCTCCTGACTATGTTGGAAAAGCTGTTGGGGGAGAGTGAGCCCCCTGTTGGTGGAAATAAGAATCAGCACAACCCGCCCCCTGTTGGAATTAGTATATAGATGACCTTCAAACTGTATTTCACTCTGAGCCCAAGTTTCCTGGCATAATATAATATCAAATTGTTTGAGAAAAGACCGGAAATCTATGCTATTTGCCTTTTCCCTCCAGCCTGCAATATTCCAGGATAGGAGCTTTACTACTGGTTCTTGGCCCCGATTGAGTAGTCAATCGGATTCCGATATCTTGTCCAGATCTCCCCTGTGATCAAGAAATATACTGCCATTTTTGGCAGTATTTTTAGATGTTGTTGTTGGAAGAGGAGCCTCTAAGGGTAAATGTGGTAAATCATCAGAATCAGAAGCAATTTGGGGCTCTGTTGAGCACAATACAGTAGGATCGATATTGTGGGAGGGTGACATTCCAGGTACACAGCATGGAGATTTCAGAATGCAGTTTTCATTCGTTCCAGTCTGAAGACTGTCCCGCAGGGCTGGGTCACAGTTCTGATGTGGAGCTACTTGCGTTGCCAGTCCCGTAGGCAGCCCTCCGCCTGACATCTGGTTAGGAAGGACTACAGCAGGGATAAAACAGTCTGCCTCCACACTCTCATGTTGCGTAGCATCTGCAAAGCTAGAACGTTGGCTCCGCTCTGCTCTTCAGTAGCTGTGTCTTCAATAGCTCTAGTCTGCCTAAAACCCACTGCTGTTCCCTCTCAGGGAGTTCCACAAATACGTCTTGAATTCCCTCTTCCACTGGAGCCACGTCTGAGAGCAAGTCCGAGAAGTAAGACGCTGGTTTATTATTCGCAGGAACTTGGTAGACAGCAGAACCTTCCTGATTAACATCATTCATTGCTGCCTTTGAATTATCCTTAGGATCTGTGTATGACCTGATCTGGAAATCTTTATCTTCACGTCTCACTTTTGGGCAGAGAGGGGCCAATATTGTGTTCACATAAATACAAGTTGGAAAAATTCCTTTAGTCATCAGATGTCCTTTGTTTTTAAGAAGGATTGAGGGGATTTCCGGAGAATGAAAAGACAATATGACTCTCTATGCCTGATACGCACTGGGCAGCAGTTCTAGATCTTTTAAATCAATTATCCTTAACTGGTTACCCAAAATAGCCTTTAAATGCTTGAGTTCCAAAGGGTGATGCTTCCATTGTGTCTACAGAGAGCCAGGTTAACCTTGGTAGGTAATAATACTGACTGACAGTTCCTATCATGGTTATTCACCCTTGGTCGTTGTGGCCCAACTTTAAGCTCCTTGTCCCTGGTAGAGAAATCCTCAGGGGGAGGAGGGAACTGCTGTTTGGGCACCACAGTCTCTCCATTTTTGAAAACTTCAGTCTTTCTGTCATGAATATTTGTTGAGATGCTGCTTGTAAGAGTCCATTTTGTGCTGTAACCAATGGAGCATTCTGCAAAGGGGATCCGTCGCTCTGGCAGTCAGTTGTAAAAGCTCAGGAAACCTGCCCCAGCAGCCCCCCGAATTCTTAGTACCTTCAAGACGGTCTGGCTGACTCACATCACCGGGGCACTCAGCTGCAGCCTCCCACTCCGTGAGTGAGCCGTTCAAAACAGCAACACCTTCCAAGGGGTCTACTGAGTCTTCCAGCACTGCACACCGGTTACAGGTGGGGGATCTGACATGAGTAGAAGTCATTTATTTTCAGTTGCTTGGGGAAGAGGGTGTGGCACAGTCCTCTCCCTCTCTCCCGCATCTAGATGTTTTCATTATTAAAGTCAATATGACCAAAAGTCTTAGCAGAGCCAAAATCCAGCTGCAGAATGCAAACAACAGCGAGAGACCTCCCTCCCTCCAAGAAATACGAGCAAGGTCAGCAATCCAGCACTTCACTGCAGCAGCCGCAGCAGCAGATTCCTCTCCATTAGCATGGCTGGCGTGGGAAAGAACCTTCTCTTCTCTCCAAATGGTCAGTCGTAAGATTCAGGTTTCAGCTTCAGCTTCACTCTGCTCAGCCAGAGCTCCTAAATAATAAATCTTAAAATAATACACTTTAAAACTGAAGGTTTAAAACAATCAAAGAGCCGGGGAGCAGAGGCAGCAGCCCCGCAACCACACAACCTCTGGGCAGGCGTCCACCGGTCCTCCTCTGTCCTTCCAGTCGGGAGCCAGAGGGCAAACTCCTGACCTCACCAGGATCATCTAGGCCGGGAGTCCTTCCCATGAGCTTGACTCACAGCAGGAAACCCACAAGTTTACTATAGAGGTAGGGAACCACCAGTCTTAGGCACTAGATTTCTTATTGCAGCTGCAGAGACAAGAAACCAAAGTTTGGTGAATAAAATATATATTTTTATTAAGGTGCAAAGAGTATTATTAAAACGGCAAAAGCTTACTTCAGTTACTGTGAGGGAAAACAATAAAAACTAGATATTAAAATACTAGCTAGACACCAATGCTCCCTCTAAGCTGTGGAGTCTTGTGAGTAAAAATTCTACTTTGTGAGCTACTGGCATTAAGGTTGTGAGCGAGCAATTTGGCTATGGCATAAATTAGCTTGCTCTGGAGCCATCCTTCCAGTTCAGGATGAACTGGCATCCTTCCTTACGTCGATACCGGGTAAATTGGTGGAAACCATTATTAAGGAAAGAATTAGTAGGCACATAGATGAACAAAACCTATTGAGGCAGACTCAACATGGGTTCTGTAAGGGAAGATCTTGTCTCACTAACCTGTTAATGTTCTTTGAGGGGGTGAACAAACATGTGGACAAGGGGGATCCAATAGATATTGTTTACCTTGACTTCCAGAAAGCTTTTGATAAAGTTCCTCATCAAAGGCTCAGAAATCATGGGATAAAAGGACAAGTCCTTTTATGGATCAAAAACTGGCTAATTAATAGAAAACAGAGAGTGAGTATAAATGGGCAGTTCTCCCAGTGGAGGGGGGTAAGCAGTGGGGTACCACAGGGATCAGTACTTGGTCCACTGCTTTTTAACTTGTTCATTAATGATTTGGAGTTGGGAGTAAGCAGTGAAGTGGCTAAATTTGCGGATGATACGAAGTTGTTCAGGGTGGTGAAAACCAGTGAGGATTGTGAGGCACTCCAAAGGGATCTGTCAAAGATGGGCAAGTGGGCGTCAACATGGCAAATGGGGTTCAATGTGGCCAAGTGCAAGGTGATGCACATTGGAGCCAAAAATCCTAAATATAAATACACATTGATGGGGTCTGAACTGGCAGAGACAGATCAAGAGAGAGATCTTGGAGTTGTAGTAGATAACTCACTGAAAATGTCGAGACAGTGTGTGACTGCAATAAAGAAGGCCAATGCTATGCTGGGGATTATTAGGAAGGGTATTGTAAACAGATCAGCCAATATCATAATGCCGCTATATAAATCAATGGTGCGACCTCATCTGGAATACTGTGTGCAATTCTGGTCACCACACCTTAAAAAGGATATTATAGCTTTGGAAAAAGTGCAGAAAAGAGCAACTCGAATGATAAAAGGGTTGGAACACTTTCCCTATGAGGAAAGGTTAAAGCGCTTAGGGCTCTTTAGCTTGGAGAAAAGACGACTGAGGGGTGACATGATCGAGGTTTATAAGATTATGCATGGGAAAGAGCAGGTAGAGAAAGAGGTACTTTTCTCCCTTTCTCACAATACAAGAACCCGTGGGCACTCCATGAAATTGCTGAGCGGTCGGGTTAGAACGGATAAAAGGAAGTACTTCTTCACCCAAAGAGTGATTAACACTTGGAATTCACTGCCACAGGAAGTGGTGGCAGCTACAAGCATGGACGGCTTCAAAAGGGAATTAGATAAGCATATGGAGCAGAGGTCCATCAGTGGCTATTAGCCACAAGGTATAGATAGGGACTCTGGGGCAAGTGATGCTCTGTCATCTTGGTGCTTGGGGGGGGGGGTCAACAGTGGGAGGGCTTCTAATGTCCTGGCCCCACTGGTGGACCTCCTGATGGCACTGGTATTTCTGGCCACTGTGGGATACAGAGTGTTGGACTGGATGGGCCTTTGGCCTGATCCAACATTGGCATCTCTTATGTTCTTATGTTCTTATGTTCTCTAATCTGGGAGAACCAGGTTTGATTCCCCACT
>NW_015166448.1:177387-179628 GCF_001447785.1 Gekko japonicus | reverse complement strand
AGATTATGCATGGGAAAGAGCAGGTAGAGAAAGAGGTACTTTTCTCCCTTTCTCACAATACAAGAACTCGTGGGCACTCCATGAAATTGCTGAGCGGTCGGGTTAGAACGGATAAAAGAAAGTACTTCTTCACCCAAAGAGTGATTAACACTTGGAATTCACTGCCACAGGAAGTGGTGGCGGCTACAAGCATGGACGGCTTCAAAAGGGAATTAGATAGGCATAAGGAGCAGAGGTCCATCAGTGGTTATTAGCCACAAGGTATAGATAGGGACTCTGGGGCAAGTGATGCTCTGTCATCTTGGTGCTTTGGGGGGTCAACAGTGGGATGGCTTCTAATGTCCTGGCCCCACTGGTGCTTCAAGAGGGAATTAGATAAGCATATGGAGCAGAGGTCCATCAGTGGCTATTAGCCACAAGGTATAGATAGGGACTCTGGGGCAAGTGATGCTCTGTCATCTTGGTGCTTGGGGGGGGTGTCAACAGTGGGATGGCTTCTAATGTCCTGGCCCCACTGGTGGACCTCCTGATGGCACTGGTATTTCTGGCCACTGTGTGATACAGAGTGTTGGACTGGATGGGCCTTTGGCCTGATCCAACATTGGCATCTCTTATGTTCTTATGTTCCTGAGCGGAGACAAAAATGTGTCAGCCGGAGGCTTAAAGAACTGTGAGCTCACTCACACTGACTCAGCTTAGAGGGAACATTGCTAGACACTTTAAAAACATTGGTTTTCAAAAGGCAAGATGTTACCCATTCAATATTCTGGGTCCCGAGCGTACTCCTTCTCCAGAGTCCCAAAAGCTGGGCTGTTTGGCTTCAGCAGCAAAGTTCAAGATGGCCCAAAGTGAGCAAGGCGATGCCCCATGCCAGCACAACGTACAAACGCCATCAGCCCCCCCCCCCCCCATAGGGCTCAAAGCAGGTAATTTATTGTTTGGATCCTAGACTGATGCTAGGCCTCTGCGCCAGTCAGGGCTCAAGCAATGTCCTATAGCTACAAGTAGTCCAGTCAGTGAAAGGATGATTTCACTGGCCTCTGGTCACGTCAGAGGAGCCAGTGGTGTGATCTGCAGCTTCACCCCACCCTGCCTCTCACAAGACTTAATTGAGCTGAAATGTTAATGGGAAAGCCAAGGCTGGAGAGAAGAACAGGATACCTGTGCAGGTGCAAGGTCATCTCACTCTCCACAGCACGTCCGCGTAAAACTTTGGAGACTTCGAGACAACGATTTTAATGAAGGCAGAGGCCACAGCCAGACTGAACCAAACTATTAAAGCAGAGCTCCATTTTGAGTGAACCAAAGTTCTTGACACAGGGATTTTACAAACTTCTTCAAAGTTGGAGAATTGTACTGGAAATGCACCATCCAAGACCTTGCCCCTGTTCTCCAAGTATTCTCAGACAAGGAATCTTAAAGGTCCAAGTGGAAGTACACTGGAAGCGGTTCTGTCAGGACCCACAGCCAAACAACAGAGCACACACTTCCAAGAAAGGTTTTACTTTATTGTTAGTACTATGGTTGTAGTAACATAGTCACTGTTAGGAATGACGAATATAGGACAAGCATATAGTGATATAGAGGATTCAACAGCCCCCCCCACCTGTGAGCCAATTGGCCCATTTCCTGCGGGTGGGAAAGAAAGAATAACCGATGGTCGAGGCTGAGAAATGAAACTAGTCCATACAGACAAGAGTACAAGGTCAGCGATAACGGCGAGAGACGCAGGAGAGGGAAGGGATGTGGCACCAGCTTGTGCAGGAGAGGAGGTCAGGCAGGCGAGCACCAGGCCTGCAAACCACATGGCCGCCTCGCTGACAGGTCCTTGTTCAGACAGCCACAGGTGCCACAGGTAAAAATTTCACGACTAAAAAAACCCCATCCAGTGCTCACATTAGTGTAATAGATTTTATTGTGCAAATAAACAATCAAAAATATACAGATTCCTTCGTGAGTTTAAATACGACCACTAAAAAGACCCATCATTTTGTGGGGGGGGGGGGGGGGGGGGACCAAAACACCGGTGATCTTCAGAGGCTGGCCTGGCCAGAAACTTCCCCTTCTTTAAAAAGGTGATATGGAATCTTGAGTTTCTACACAATAGCATAAAGGCATTTATATATTATAGATTTATAGTGGATGAATATTAAAAATAGATGTGACAGCATTAGACATCTAAAGAGAGCACACATTTCAACAGAAAGTGATGCAAACATTTCTCTCATATTTTTTCCACGT
>NW_015166448.1:163462-177344 GCF_001447785.1 Gekko japonicus | reverse complement strand
TGAGAGTAAGCCTCCCTGAATCCAGTAGGCCTTACTGTAAGCGTGCCTAGCACGAGGCTGCAAATTACTTCAAATTGACCACCTTCCTTCAAATGCCCCTCAAAAGGGTTCCTGTCCCAATTGGTTTTGCAATTGATAGGATTAGTTCTGGACCTTGGTCAGAGCAGAGCACTAATTCTTCCAAATGGGGAAGTTGAGTGGCAGATCTTATGGGGAATCTGTATACTTCAGCCCATTCTGACTAACTCTGCCTATGAACGTGCTGTCCTTTGCTTCTCTTGACAGAGCCCTACATTGTAGGAATTCAGCAGGTGCATCTTTCCAAGCATATAGAAAACATAATGGGAAAAGCTTCACCTGTTGACTTTCTGCCTCCATGTAGAAAGCTGTCAAAGGTATAGAGTAGGGTTGAAACAGATTTGGTCCTCAAAATCACTTCCCAAATACTTTATATCCACATCTGATATCCAGTGATAATTGTTCGTATATCTGACAGATGTTAAGTACTATCAGATAGTAAATGATCATTGGTGCCACAAGTCTCCTTGTTTATTTTTTCACAGTGATTTTCAAACTGTCTTCAGGGAACACACCTTATTCTGGCCAATGCAGAGGACTCTGAGGCACACTCCAGGATGGGTCTCTTTTGGCCTCTCACTGGCCCCACCGGGTACTCACCCCCCTGTTCCCCGTGGCTGCACACAACAGAGGAAGATAGGCAATGGTGTGGTTTATCTGCTAGTATGGACCATCTCCAACTAAATGTTATTTTTCCCCCTGGGTACATACCCAAGTTGGGTACCAGATGTTTTCTGGGAGCTCCATGCTTCCCAGGTATGTGGGAGCCCAATTTGGATTGGGACTTTAGCAAGTTGAGAGATGGGGCTTAGACCTTCCACCTCCCATGTATTTTTCCTGACCTGAAAAATGGCCCTGGAGAGCCATACTTTGCTCCATCAGGGAAACCAACATGTACATGTGCAGCCCCCAAAGGGGAAACAACATAAACAGAAAGGTCTACGTCACTTCTCTCCGCTGTCTCAGTCTGAACTGCCCCCCCACACACACCTGTCAAGCATGGAGCTCCAACAACATGTCTGTGTCCCAACCTGGAGAGGTACCTGGGAGAAAGATAATGGGCTTAAATGACATGCAGAAAGGTATTGGCTGGACATTAGGAATTTTTATTTTTACAGTACGAGTATTTCAGTAGTGGAATCAGCTGACTAAGGGGAGGTGGTGAGCTCCCCCTCCATGGCAGCCTTCAAACCGTGGCTGGACAAACACTTGTCAGGGATGCTCTAGGCTGATCCTGCATTGGGCAGGGGGGGCTTGACTAGATGGCCTGTGTAGGGGGCCCCCCCCCAGCCCGGTGATTTCATGATTATATCATGTCTAGTTAAGCCCCCACTGACCTTCCCATAAGAGGAACTCGGGGGTCCCTGGAAGACCACTAGAATTTGCTGCTACTGGATGGCCGCATCCCACGCACAAGGCCATATGATAATTTGATCATCCAAATGCCGTTGTATTTTTTAATCCTAGAACATTTAATAAGTGTTAACAGATGCAGCAGTATTTGGTGTCAGACAGCATGGGACTGAAACAAATACAGTGATATTTTGATGGCTGACACCTCATGAGATTTCACAAATCCAGAGATGTCAGCCAGTCTTAACATTTTTAAGATCTGAGGTAAAAATTTAAAATCACAATTTGGAATTTGAAACACCTGCTTCAATACAGCTGAGTGCCAACGAAGAAAATTCACCCTATTTCAAGTACTTGTACGTATTAGCTTTAGCTTTAGTGCAGAGCCTTTTGTCAGCAAAACACATCGACACAGCAGGAGCCCAGCTATGGAGGTAAATGTGCACCAATAGGGGTGTAACAAATGTTTGTGGGGAGACCCCCATTTGGGGGGCCCTCACCTGGAAATCATCCACGCATCGGAATGCTTGAGCTTGTGAAACATGGAGGTGCTGCGGGAAATTATGGCCGACAGTCTGGCGTTTTCAGACGGTATTGCTGGATACGCGTGCCACCAAGGCTGGATGCAGCAACAGGCAACTGTGCAAAGTAATTTAGGGGAAGGAAGTCAGGGACAGGCACATTTATTTACTTCCTCCAAGGAGCTCATGGTGTTCCCGGTGCAGTAGTTTAGACAGAGAGATAGCGAGTGCCCCGGAGTCACCAAAATGGGCTGCATGGCAGACTATGGATACGGACTCCTCTCTCTCGGCCAAAAATCTGGCCACTGCTCTGTACTGGCCTTTGCAATGTTCCTCTTTGTTTTCAAAATAACTAGTGCTGGGCCTGGATAGCAAACAAGATGAATATTACAGACTTGGCAGGAGATCAGGACTTCTGGAAGGATTGCAGAGTCTGGCAGAGCGTTCCTAAAGTCACTTTGTAAAACACCTTAGGAGAGCAACTAAGATCCATACTCAATCTCTGCTGCAGTACACCTGGCACTGCTGTACCGATGCAGGAACCAGAAATGGGCAGCACAAGGGCCACCGCGAGGGCAGGAAGCAGGGTTGTGTTGCTATCTTAATCCCCTCAGCTGACCTCTGGCACTGGCCAGCAAAAACGCTGCTACACACAGAACTCAAATGGGAGTGGAAAACAACCCTCTGCTGCCAGGCCTCAGCCAGGCTCAGGTGGCGGGTTGTGCAGTGGGGGCGACATCTCTCTCCTGCCACTCAACCTTTGTTCAGTCAGGACACACACGGGAGGACTTTGGTGGTGGGGACGCTGCAGAAAGGAAGCTGCATGTACAGCAGGACTAGGAAGGACTGCAACGAACAGAAGACGCCTGTCCTTTTGTGCACCCATAAGAGGATTCCTTCCAGTTGGCTCAAGGTACAGGTGCCGCCACGTGGCTCTTGCTATGCTCACGGACAGAACTGGCCCGGCAAAAGGGAACGAGTGCTTGTGAACTGAACTCCATCAGAAGTGGTGGATGGAGGTTTATAGAGAGGGTCATGGAAGTCAAATGCCACCCCCCATTTCAAGTAGATTTTGGTCACAGTTGTGGAAAAGGCCAAGTCGGGTCTCTTACCTAACGTCAGTGTGGCTGGCCAAGCAAAAATGCCTGCCTTTGAGAAGGTGGCTCTGAGCAGAACTGGGTTTTCCTTCTCACATTAAGGCATCAGGGTTGGTTTAAAGTGCTCGCTTGCTTAAAACATCGACACAAAGCCCAAGAACACTTTCAGTTTCACACTAGTCAAAACTAATTCAGTAAGAGAAGTGTAATACACTAGAAAGTGTTTGGCGCAGGGCAAGGCTGGCAAATTGCAATCAAAGGCAAGGAAGCATCAACTTGTGTAGCTGCAACACGACCATTTCAAGTGCTTTAGCTTTTGAGCTGCACTTTGCGACCGCAATCATTGTGAAGTTCTAAAGTGCCAGGGCACCTGTAGGGGGTCACAGCTGAGGGTGGGAGAGCGGGCATCCAGGCACTGCCTTACCAGATCCCAGTCAATCAATCAATCCTGCTCTGATCGCTGGACCATTTTTAGGATCCAGGGAGGTGACTTCGGCCTGGGATCACCTTCTTCTCCCCAGAATCTGGTGAGATTGTGTCTGGAGAGCTCATTCTGATGCTTTCTGAGGGTCCATTCCCAGTACTATGGATTCTCTTAGCTTATGCTGGTGATGGATCTCCAGCAAGTCCACGGAGATGGGGGGGGGTGCAAGAGCGGCACCAGTGAATGCAGTCCCTCTAGGGGGTGTGAGAGTGACCTGCAGCTGGAAAAGGTTCTTGACTTTCCTCGGGATATTGCCTGCCAACAACTGTCGTCCCTAAAGGAGAACAGGAAACATCCCCCCAGAGTCTGTTCTCAGCAGGATCATCTGGCCCTGGAAATTGTCCAGCGGTACAGTTATGACAACCGACTTGGCTAGGAAAGTGGAGCAGAGACATGGCGGCAGGAGACAGAGCTACTCAAAGGAGAGCAAGTCTGGGCTGTGGCCTTCGCTTTCCAGTGTGGATGTCCTCCTTGGCGTGGAGGGATCCATGCTGCTTGGCAAGCGGTACTCCGGAAGGCACTTGCCAAGGGTCAAGCTGAGGCTGAGTGCCAAGTTCTCTGGGCAAGTAGGAGGGGCTATCTGGAAAGCGCTGTTCCGCCCGGGCTCTGGGTTCTCTTTATGAATGAGGTCAGGGACACAAAAGGGCCTGCTGGGACTGCCTCCGTGCCCCTCCTCTGCTGGCGAACGGATCTCGCTCCGCCCCTCTCCCCCTTCTTGTGCCCTGGCTGGCTGGCAGGTGCGTTCCTGGATTTCCTCTGGAAAGCAAGCTTCTACATTATCCGCTAGCGAAGGGGAAACCATCAGCATGTCTTGAGTGGTTTTCAGAGCTCTGGGTGTGCGCTTTTTGGTAATCAGCGGTGGTGGGTCAAGCCGGGGGATGGCCTCGATTGATGACTGCCTACAATGTACAGGAAAAAGACAATCAAGGGAAGAACTTGATACCCTCACAATGCATTGCCAAGTCCCTCCCAAAGCGGGACTTGCTATCGGTTTTGTTGTGCAGCTTTTGGTGTGTCCGTCTTCTTCCCAAGGGACAACATGGCCAGGGCCAAAGACCCTTCCTAGACTTGAATAAATGGCTGCTGCATGAAGAAAAGCCAGGAGGACATTGTAAAGCACTCAGTGAATGGCAAAAGTGCAGCAATCTTGTCATCTGTCAGGCAAAGCAGAGCCTGGACTCCAGAGCTGGTCCCCCAAATCACGCCAGCTTCCCAAGATCACCTCCCCCATTGTGCTTTTTCACCCCAGGAGACTGACACGGCTGTAGCCCCCTACTAAGCGATGCTATCTTGGGGGAGTAATAAAACGGAACTGTCGAGTGTCACAACATCCTCTTCTCTGGACTGGCCAAAGGACCGTTCTGAGGCTGGAGCCCCCAACAGTCGTAGAGCATCACCGGGCATCCAGTGGGTGGACGACCCAAGTGTTCCAAGGAGGAGCGGCATCAGGCGATCTACGGGGCCCTGTGCCCACACTGGCCTTCCGTGCTCCCAGCCCCTACTCAGTCCTACTTGGCAAGCCTCCTCCCTTGGCAAATTTGTAACTATGGATTGCTTTGGTGGGCAGAAAGAAGGAAGAAAAAACCCAGCTCTCTGGCCGTAGCCCCATTTCTATATGTCTAACCCTAGGAAGCCCTGACGTGGATGGCCCAGGCTGGTCCTCTCTTGTCAGATCTTGAGAGCTAAGCAGGGTTGACCCTGGTTAGTACTTGGACGGGAGACCCACCAAGGAAGCCCGGGGTTGCTACGCAGAGGCAGACTGTGGCCGACCGCCCCTGAATGTCTCCTGCCTGGAAAACCCCTGGTGGGCTGCAATACATTGGTGGCACTTTCCACCACCAACCCTGGGAAGCTTCAGCAGTGGTTGCCCACCACTTACCCTACTGCCTGGTCCTGGCCTCCCAGCAAAGCATCATCTCCTTTGTGCGAGAGACCCGCCCCTGCGCACTCGTTGACTTCTGTCACCCCGAAGCTGCTGTGGTTGGCGAGCTCTTTCCTGCGCAGGAAGTCGTTGACTTTGGCACCAACCACTTTGCTGAGGTTCTTGAGGTGCTGGCCACTGCCCAAAGCGGTCGGCTGCTCTCGCAGACTCCTACCCGAGGATGATCTGGATTGCTGGGAGACAGATTTGGTAGGCAGCAGCTTTGATGGGGAAGCAGCGTTTGAATTCTCAAACATGCTGTGGCTGACTGTGGAAGAAAGAAAGCAACGCCTGTATGAGAGGGTCAGCGGCCAGGAAAAAAGCACAGCAGCACTGCGTATAGCCTAGCTGGGTGTTATCCATCACAATAACACAACCCGAGAATGGCTCTCTGTCTGATAGCTGATGCATAATGTGGTTGAAGGCACAGGCGAGGCCAGGGGTCCCCCCAGCCTTCTCGAGCCTCTGGGCACCTCTGGAACTCTGACAAAGGGTGGAACTCTGACAAAGTCAAATCGTCACTCTTCAACATTTCAGGCAGAAGCTCTGCTTAAGAGGATGCCTTTTGATCTGCACGGCCAATCAGCACCCCTGCTGGGGAAAAGCCCCACCTGGCCCCACAAACTTTCTAAAAACATTTGATGTCTATGAGGAAGTCCTAAAAGTTTGAGTGGAGAAGGCTCACTTGAAAACCTCTGTGGCAGACAAGGCTACCTTCAGGTTGAGGTGCCCCTCTGGGAGTGGGGCTGGAGCAACGGGAGCCTGGGCTGGTACCCGCTTTGACCCAAACGAAGGGCATCCAGCCTCGTGCAGCAGTGCCAAGGGGGTCAAGGGCCGTGGGTTTCCTTCTTCCCTTTTGCTATAAATCTTCTGTTCACATACAAATAAGAATCTTTTCCCTCCTTCCTCCCCCAGCGTGAGCCATTGTGCTTGTAAGTAACCAGCTTCAGTGGTGGTCAGAGCTACATAGACAGAAAGGAGCATTAATCCCCTAACAGACATCTTTTTAGACTTTCCCAGAAGGAGAGTGGGCAGGGGCAATTTCTGAGGAGCACCATCTCCCTTAAGGAAGCGGGGGAAAGATAACACTGGCTTGAGGACAAACATGGTTGGACGCTTCAGGGAGTAGAAGTGATCAGGAGGAGCTTTTTGAAATGTCTGTGATTCAGATGAAAAAATGGCCTTCTATGATCTCTCTGCATCACGCTGGGAATTGTGGTCCCACGTGCTCTACAGGCCTGCAAGTTGATTATTTGGGTTTCGTGCTGGGCAGGCGGAGGTGGTGGTGGGGGGACTTTCCTCTATCCTGAAAACTCTGAATTTACTGAAATATTTTAAGTTCGCCCAGGCTAGCTCAGTCTCATCAGCACGTGGAGGGGAGACCACAAAGGAAGACGTTGCCGTGCAGAGGCAGGCCATGCGGCAGACCCCCTCTGAACATTCCCTGCCTTGAAAACCCTACAAGGCCGCCCTAAGTCAGCTGTGACTTGATGACCAAGAAAAGAAAAGAAAAAGGGTTTCCCCGGATCTCCCGGCCCCCTGGACCACAGAGAGCCCGTATGCCTTCCACCTGCCAAAGGTGCCCTGGGTCTTCCACCCTCCTCCGTCAGAGATCTCCGCTTGAGATCCTAGCAGCAGAGGGATGTGCCGAGGGGAAAGAAGAGGGCGGGGACGGGGACGGGGTCCAGGCCAGGGGAAGGAGGGAGGGAGGCCAGCGGAGTGTTTGCGCAGCGGCTGTTGAGGCTGAACAGCAGCGCTAGAGGAAGACGGAACCGGAGGGGTCGGGGAGATCATCAAACAGGTCTTTGGCCTGGATAAAATTAGAAATAAAAGTATCATTGGCCCAAACTGCATTTTCATCCAGCATATTAGAAAAAAGTCATTTTGGTGGTAGTTGGGGTAACGTTCTTTGGGCTACTTGGGTTTTTTTTTCTTCATTGACTATGCTAAAGCTTTTGACTGTGTGGATCACAACAAACTATGGCAGGTCCTTAAAGAGATGGGAGTACCAGACCACCTCACATGTCTCTTGAGAAACCTGTATAAGGGCCAAGAAGCGACAGTTAGAACCGGATATGGAACAACTGATTGGTTTAGCATAGGAAAAGGAGTACGACAAGGATGTATATTGTCGCCTTGCTTATTTAATATATATGCAGAGTACATCATGCGAAATGCTGGCCTGGATGAATCACAAGCGGGAATTAAGATTGCTGGGGAAAAGATCAACAACCTCAGATATGCAGACGATACCACTCTAATGGCAGAAAGTGAAGAGGACCTTAAGAGCCTCTTGCTCAGGGTAAAAGAGGAGAGCGCAAAAGTGGGCTTGAAGCTCAACATCAAAAAAACTAAGATCATGGCATCCGGCCCCATCAGTCCTTGGCAAATAGAAGGGGAAGTCGTGGAAGTAGTGACAGACTTCACGTTCCTGGGATCCCAGATCACTGCAGACTGTGACAGCAGTCATGAAATTAAAAGACGCCTGCTCCTTGGGAGGAAAGCGATGGCGAACCTAAACAGCATGATAAAAAGTAGAGACATCACCCTGCCAACAAAAGTCCGCATGGTCAAAGCAATGGTATTCCCAGTAGTCATGTATGGCTGCGAGAGTTGGACTATAAGGAAGGCCGAGCGCCGAAGAATAGATTCTTTTGAACTATGGTGCTGGAGAAGACTCTTGAGAGTCCCTTGGACTGCAAGAAGAACAAATCAGTCAATCCTCAAAGACATCAACCCTGACTGTTCCCTGGAAGGCCAGATAATGAAACTGAAGCTAAAATACTTTGGCCACCCAATGAGAAGGGAGCACTCACTGGAGAAGACCCTGATGCTGGGAAAGATTGAAGGTCAAAGAAGACGGGGACGGCAAAGGATGAGATGGTTGGACAGTGTCATCGATGCAACGAACATGAAATTGAGCCAACTTCAGAGGACGGCGGAAGACCGGAGGGCCTGGAGGGAGCTGGTCCATGGGGTCGCAAAGAGTCGGATTCGACTGTGCGACTGAACAACAACAAAAGAAAGACAATGAGCAGTGATGTCAGTGAATGTGGTTTATTCCAAAATTACTAGAGTCATTTTGCTGTTTAATGAACGTAATTCCCCCCTTTCCACATTAAACCTACAGTTTTAGGGGGTTTTAAGCCTTCAACTGAGACACTGAAAGTAGTTTAAAGAAATGAAAACATACAGCTGCCCAACACTGAACCAGACCCCCCCCTCCGTCCCTCAAAGTCTCGTCCACTCAGAGTGGCCACGTGGCTCTCCAGGGTCTCAGGCAGAGAAAGGCCTTTCCCATCATCTACTGCCAGACCCTCGAGATGCAGCAGGGACTGAACCCGGGGCCTCCTGCGTACGAAGCAGGCGCTCCACTTCTGACCCACAGTTTGGCCCCATGGGGGAGAACACACAGCAGGTGTGTTTTTTCCTTCCTGGTACAGTGTGTGTGTGTGTAAATATTCCCCTTCCAGCAAGAAACCCTGGGTTATCGTAAGGGAAAGGTATAAATTTTGGCAGCTGGGAGGGACATCCCGTAAACCCCCCCCCCCCCCCCCGGGTTTTTTTTCCACTACCTCTGCTACAAACTCTTGGACTGAAGCAGGTCTGCTCTCTCGTTCTGCTGTCTCTTTACTCTTCCATTATTCTGATTCAAGTGTCTTTGGGATGTTGAGGTCTTCTGAGTTTATCACTTCACATCCTGCTCCCCCCCCCCATAGCCATATCACTTGCATGCGATCCAAGTGCCACATCCATCCCAGCCCCTCAGTCTTTCCGTTTGATGAGCTGTCACAGAGAGCATCTTTTCTGCTGGGCTTTCCTGTGGCTCTTGCATTACCCCCCCCCCCAATTGCTTCTCATCTTTTTTCTTCAGGACATGATTTTTGACCCTTGTGGAGCCCCCCTTGCTGTAGCCCACAGAGGCGACAGAGGTAGATTATCTCGATAGAGCAAGCGGCAGCACACCAACTGCCACCTTCATTAGCACATGCCATTGGGCATGGGTCTCCCTTCGGGTTGAGTACCCATTGCTTGCAGGGATACACTTACCATCTTCACACATCAGATTTTATGAAAATGGACTAAGCTAACAGGACTGTGACATCAGGAAGTGACGTCACAATGCCAGCTCTCAGGATGGCCATTTTGCACAGAAATACTTGCACACGGCTGAGGTTTCCACCCGTTCAGTTAATCAGCTTTGAGAGACAAATGGAAAATTTCTCTCTTTTGACCATTTCTGGGCCGCGTCTCCCCAGCTTTGCCCTGAAGAGCGTGCCGGATTTAACATGCCCTGTGCACACAGCCAGCTTGCCAGGTGAGTTGGGGGGCTGGGAAGGTGGGGAACTCCTCAAAGAGCACTGAAACGTTTGAGCAGAGATCACGTCCTTTGTGATGTGTGAAGCAGGAGGGTGCCGCCATGCGAAGCTAGAACAGGCCCTCAGACACGCTGCTTCTGGGCCACCTGGGAAACGTTCATGGTAGGCTTGCCAAGTCCCCCCGGGAGGTGGGGAAACCTCCGCCCCAGAGGCCCATTCCCCGCCGCCGGCGGATTGGGCCCCGGGGGGAACTCCACCCCAACGTGCACGTCGCCCGGAAGTGACACGGGCACGCCGGGGGCGGGGCCACAGTCATCTATGGTTTTCCCTCGGATGGTCGTGGCCCCGCCCCCAGTGTGCCCAGGTCACTTCCGGGCGACGTGGATGCGGCGGGAGTCCCCCGCTGTGGCTGAATTCACACTTGGCAACCCTAGTTCATGGTGACCTTTGGGCACACCGCGCTGCTCCTTTGAGCCTTTTCTACCCCTGCAGCATCCTTCCATCCTGACTGGGGCAGCCCAGGCTAGCCCGCTCTCGTCAGATCTCAGAAGCGAAGCAGGGTCAGCCTTGGTCAGTCTTTGGACGGGAGACCCCCGAGGAAGGCCAGGGTCACGACGCGGAGGCAGGCCACGGGGCGGACCTCCTCTGGACGTCTCTGGCCTCGAAAACCCCGTGGGGCCCCACGTAGGCTGCGGCTGGATGGATTCCGGGATGACTGCAGCCATTGCTCCGTGGAGGAGACTAGTGTCAGACTCGGGCCATGAGTTCTCACCTGGACCCTCCCACAAGGAAACGGAAAAGCCCGTTCAGATGATGGACTGCGTAAGCTGATGGTGGAGTCTGGGATCCTCACCTTCGGTCCCGTGTGTGCCTTATTTAAGCTGCAAATATGCCATGCCTGGCGAAGGGATCTGTCTCTCCCCTCCCCCTGTGCATGCTGTTTTCCCAACCCAAAATGATCCAGGAAGTGTGATCTTTGGCCCTTTGGGGAAACCAACAGGCATACCCCAATCGTATCCTGCCAAGAATGGTCCCCAGCGGGGAGAATGAAGCTCCTTCTTCTTCTTCATGTGTGCTGCAGTCACAACCTGAACTGGGCACCGTGCAAGTAGGAACTAAAAGCCTGCCACTCATGTAACACAGGGTGGGTCCACAGACCCAAGCAGTGTACTCCAGCCCTCAGTGTGTCCAGCAGGCATTTGTTTATTTGTTTATTTATTGTCTTTACTGTTTTTGCAACCAGAGTCATAAACAGCAGATGTCCAGCAGTCAAAATGAGAGGCCTGGGAAGCCCTGTTGGGTGGGCCCTCTCCACCCACCTCTGTGTTTCCTGTGACTTACAACTGCAGATAGCCAGCCCTGTGAATCCTGAAAAATCAGCACATGCCCCTGGTGGACGAGGCCAGAGCCTCAGATTGTTATCCATGGCCACCTGCTTAGATCACTGATGTTCACTGATATGACTGCGGACATTTCAAAGGCAACAGCGATAGCCAAATGGGGGAGAAACCATGGCTCAGTGGCAGAGCATCTGTTTTGCATGAAGGAGGTCTTGGGTTCAATCCCTGGCACTCCCAGCTAAAAGAGCCAGGTAATGAAATGGTGTGAAAGACATCTCCCTGAAGCCCAGAAGAGCCACTGCCAACCAGAGTACACAACATTGACTTGGACTGACCAGTGGTCTGGTCCAGGACGAAGCCTCTTCCTGTGTGTCCAGCAGGGGCCCCATCTTGAACCACTGCAGCACCACCAGGCACAGCTCAGTGGAGGCAGCACCCTTTGTTGAGACACGGGCTCTGTGGAGGGCAGCCATCACAGCCCCCTCCCCACCCCATCTCCCAACCTAGCGGGAGCCTCCCTCTCAAGCGAGATGCCAAAGGCTTGCCAACCTCCAGCCGGGGCCTGGAGATCGCTAGCAATTACAACCGAGCTCCAGACTACAGAGACGAGTCCCCCTGGAGGAAATTAAAGCTTTGGGCTCAATGGTGTCATACCCTACTGAGGTCCCTCCCCACAGCCCACCCCCCGAGCTCCAGGGCTCTCATGACCCAGAGGGGGCAACCTTGAGATGCCACCTGGCCCCTGGGCTTGTTTTTCCTCCTTCAGGACCAGCTCGGGGCTGGGCGGCTCTTCCTGTGACGTGGGCTGCCCAGCCCAGCAACTCCCTCTCGCGTGAGAAGAGGTGGGGAGTGGCCACATCCTTCCTGCACTGGCCCCTGGGAGACCTGGTGACGCTGCCTTCTGGCCCAAAGCCGCCTAGCACAGGGCTGTGTTTCGCAGCAGAGAGCCCATCTTTAGCTTGGGCAATTACTGGTCCAGGTGCCAAGAAAAGGTGAGCTCAGCTGCTTCTGAGGGCCAACAGGCCCTTGCAATGTTCTATTCTTCCTGTTGGTGCATGCAGATATGCTGGGGGGGGGGATGCTACAAGGCAGAGCAAACAGGAGGCAGACACTGAAGAGGGAAGGGAAACCGGTCATTGTGTCCCTCATGCAGAAGAAGCAGACTCCAGGGGGGGAAAGCCGGGCCTGGCAAGAGAGACCTGCTCCCAACCATGGGTGTTCAGAGGCTTATACAGTCGTGTGTATCCCTCTCAGCAGTGGTGCGCATTCCGTGGCTCAGGAGCCACGTGCGGCTTTTCGGTGTGCCACCCGTGGCTCTGCTGAGCGCTGCTACTCAGTGCGGCACCAGGCCCATGTTTCAGGAAAGTGGGCAAGGCCCGTGAGGAGGGGGGGGGCTTGTCCTTTGCTGGGGGCACCTTGAAATGATCACTGCTGGAGGGAGTGGGTCAGCCGCAAGCCGAGGGTGGGAGCAACTCCTACTAAGCGCTGTGCAAGGATTCATTCGTTCAGATTTTTGTGCCCTGCTTTCCTCCCCAGTGTCGGGAGCTGCCAGAGTGGTTTACAACACTGCTCTCCCCTCCCCTGTTTTATCCTCACAAGTGCCACTCTGTGAATGAAGTCTGTGTGCCGGGCCCAAAGTCAGGCAGAGGGGGGATTTGAACCCGTGCCTCCTGGACCCCAGTCCGACCCTCTTAACCGCCGCGCCACACTGACATGGGTCTGAGGAGGGCCCAAGGACTCCCTGGCTCAGTTCATCTTTCTCTCTTGGCAGACTGCCTCCTTGTGGACCTGCAGAGCGACGACCCCCTGAGACGCCACTGTACCATCTACCGGCCCTGGTACTCCCCCTACAGCTACTTTGTGTGCATGGGCAAGAACAGCCCGGTGGATCCCGGCAGCCTCCCCGGCAGCCTCAGAGTCAGCAGCAGAGACCTCCCCGTGGACGCCGGCCGAGCTGAAGCGGCTTCCCACAGCGCCTCTTCCTCCTCTGGCTCCCTAGAGAAAGCGCACCCCCAGGAGAGTGGCCGCAGGAAGGCAAAGGGCGGCATCACGCCCCAGGACATCCTCCTGGCTTCCCGGTGGCAGCCCCTGCAGCAGAACGGCTACAAGTGCATGGCCTGCTGCCGCATGTTCCCAACTCTGCACTCACTCAAGACCCACATCAAGTGCGGGCTGAAGGAAGGGTTCAGCTGCAAGGTCTACTACCAGAGGCTCAAAGCCCTCTGGGAGAAGGAACACAAGTGTCAGTTCAGCAAATGCCCGGCGGCTGGTGGCAGCCACAGCTCCAGAAAGCTCAAATAGCCCCCTGCCTCCGTGCGGGAAGCCATCCGCTCTCTGCTCCACCACCACCACCACCGAGAGACCAGAATAAAGCAAATGATGGATGTCCCTTTCGCAGACTCCTCCCATCGGCCCTGAGCAGCTCCCTCCCCTGGAGACTGGCCAGTGGCGCTTCTCCCGTCTTCTTCCAAAGTCTCTGTTCCCCAGACTCCTCTTCTCTTCGCCCCGCCTAACCTAGGGCTTCCCTGGGGCTTCCAAGGCTGGTGCACAGGCTCTGTCCCCGGCTCCAGCACAGCTTGGCTGCCTCCTCTCCCCCACGGTCCTCCTATGCTCGTCAAGGCACAGTCGCCCACACAAGTCCAGTACAGCCACTGGTCAGAGGCGACGCCAAGGGCCAGGATGTTGCTTCTTTGGACTGCCCAAGTACCCCGGAAGTGGATGGACACCCCCCCCCCCCCGCGCACCACCCATACCCACGGCAGGGCAACG
>NW_015166448.1:157845-163392 GCF_001447785.1 Gekko japonicus | reverse complement strand
GGGGGCGGGGGGGGGGGGGGGGCTTTGGCTCTCACTGGCTGTTGTCCAACATGGTTATTGGGGGATGGGTAACCTGCTGGGGCAGGGGAGGGAGCGCGAGGGGAGAGGGGCTCCAGCAGCCCTTCCGTTTGCGCACAGTGGCATCAGACCGGGAGCGCATGCGCCCCCTTTGGCTCCCGCAAGCCTGCCCCGGGCCGTCCTCCCCCTCCTCCCCCAGCTGTGCTCCATGCCTGGGGAAGAGGCACCGTGGCACACTTGTCATGGCCACAGGAAGCCAAAGGTGTTTGGGCAAGCATTCCGTTTGCTTTCTCTCTCTCTGGGATACAATTAGAACACGGGTGCCAAATAAAGGGACGTGGGAGGTAAAGCAACTCAAAACAGGACCTGTGGCATCCCCTGCGGCTTGATGAGGCAAGCTAGTGGCCCTCACTTGCATGCTGCGCAGCTGGCAACGACCTCTCATGGCTTCTTCCCACGATGGCTTTGCGCCAGGGGAGAATGACAAAAGGCTGCACCGCTTCTATGCTCACTTATCTGAATGTACAGGCATGTGGCTTCTCCATAGGCCCATCCGGCGTTCTCCTTTTGTAAATATCCTTTTAAAAAACTGTACATAGCCCTTTCCCACTGATTTCAAAAGCACGGTAAAAGCCCTTGGTTAAAACTAATTTCAGGAGAGCAGGCATCACGATTCACAAGCAGCTCTGCTGACAGGGGGAACACATTGTAAACTATGGAAGTGGAGTGAATTTGCCTGCAAGTCATGTAATTGTGTATAATTTCATGGGCCTGGCAGGTGGCGTGCTACAGGCAAGAGGCATTTTCAAAAGACTTCTGGAATACTTACACTGAATGTGGAAGTCGCTTAGCAGTCCTTGAATACTACGAGACAAAATCATTGGAGATGGAAACACTGTGAATCTGAACTTTTTGCTTGCTCCCTGGTTTCCGTCCCTTTTAGTGGTGTATGTTGTAAATTTCTTTTCTGAAAATCTATGAGAAATTAAAAAACCCTTTTCTATGAAGCTCGGATTGCTGAGGCCGACAAGGCCCTGCAGAGAAACGCTTTGGAGGTCTTGGTGCAGCCCCGTGAGCCTTCTGATGTGCAGACTGCTGGTTCGTTTTAACTGTGCAGGGACACTAACAACTTTTTTTCCCTTCAGAGCTGGTTCCCCTGTTTTTCAAGTAATGTATTTGGACGGGGAACAAAAAGATCCTGGCAGCCTGCGACATAGAAACGACGCGCTCTTCCACACAGGCCGTGCAAAATGAAGCCTCACTTGACTCTCTGGCGTCTGGGGACCTGGGAGCACACCTTCTCCGTGGCGGCGCAGAAGAGGGTTCAGGCGCCTGACTTCAGAAAGCGAAGCAGGGCCAGCCAAGGTCAGTGCTTGGAGGGGAGGCCACCGGGGAACTCCAGGGTGGCTACGCAGAGGCAGGCCAGGGATGCAAGCCGCCTCTGAAGGTCTCTTGCCTTGAAAGCCCCACATGCCTGGGGTTGCCAGGCGTCAGTCGCGACTGGATGGCACACAACTTCTATGCACACGCGTGGGAGGGGGAGAGTCACACAGGACGTTTCTCATAACGCTGGCAGGGGTCAGAAGGGGGGGGGAGGAATCCCGTTGCCCCTGATTTGCTAGCTCTCCTAAAAGGGCAGCAAGGGATGGCGCTTCCAAACAGTGGCACACCTGGGGAAACCCCTCTATTCTCGTCTCTCTGGATGGGCCCCTGAAGGACAAGCCCAGCCCCAGGAGGGCTACCTCAGCAGCGGACGGAATGGGGAGGGGACGGAGCTAATCCCAGTGGCGGCTCCTTGGAAGATCTTTATGTGGAAAAGAATGCACCTAATGAGGCTTCTCCATTTAAAAAAAGTCTGCCGAAAGCCAAAATAATTTTGCAACCCGAGAGGAGAGTTAATCCTGCAAGTCCATTTCCAGCCAAAGACCGGATCGTCTTCCACGGAGCTCCCCGCCGAGACGTGTTCCCTTTTGGCCCTGCTCTTCTGCATGTCCCTCGTGCCCCGAGTTCCTCTCCCTCGGACTTCACTTCCCGCCCGGCCTGCCTGCCTCCGCACGGCGGCCATTTTTCTTACCCTCCCGATTTATCACCACAGGGGAGTTTCATGCCAGCGACAGCTGCCCTCTCCCAAGACCTTGGCAGGTGGGGATGCACATGGTGATGCCCCCGAGTGACGGCACGTTTGCGCAGAAACAAACAACCCCCAACCCCCCCCTTGGACGCCCCCCACTGCCGTTCAAATGGTTTGCCCGAGCAAATAACTTCTGGCTGCTTATCTGGTCTGTGCTTCCCTGACAACCCTGTTCATGTGGATTTGGGGACAGGGACATGTTTCAAGGTAGCATCTGCAGATAAACAAGGGCCAGCTTAGATGTGACCCTGGAATCACTGCCCTCCTTGGCTTAACTTAGCAAAGACTACACAGGGTGTCAAACAACAAAAACTAAATTGTGACCTCTCTTTGAGAGCAGACTGGCAAGAGTGACAATGACTGTAAGAACGGCCTCTGCAGTCACAGCTCTGGCATTGGGCTCTGGCAGTGCCACAAGGGGGCTTTCTCTGGCCAGCGAATGAGGAGGCTTCTGGGGAATACGGAGCAAGCTCAGCTCTTGGTTGCTTCCACAGGGAGCTGCTGCTGCTCCCGTCAGGCATCCAAACTGGGGGGAGGCTTTTTTTGGGAGCAACTGAAACTGCACGATCCCCTCCCCCCAATCACCCACTTCCCGGGTGTTCCATTGCTTTGCTGTGATAACCTTCTCGAACCTGGCTGGATACAACCTTTTCGGAAAGATCGCAAAGCCCTTGGCACGCCGCGTGGATGGGAAGGTGTGCCTTTTTGAAGGTCCCACCCATACGGGTGCCGTTTTCCTTGTCTCAGCCTCCACCACGGGGCCACCATTCACCCCCAGCCCCACGGGAGGGGTTTCATTTCATTGCTGTGGAAACAGCTACAGACTTGCTTTAAACAAAAAGCAAGCAAGCTGGGGATTCAGAGGATCTAGCACACGGTGGCAAAAGATCATCACAACAGTATTGCTCAACAGCAGTCTTGCAACCGCCAATTTGAGAGAGAGAGAGAGAGAGAGAGAGAGAGAGAGAGAGAGAGAGAGAGAGGCCTGAGAAACCATGGGGAAAAGCAGTGGCGTGGAGGGAAATGATGGCTGTGGGGGACGGAGGCAAGAAAAGTGCAGGGAAAACCACTCACTGGATGTCCCACTGCCACTGAGAACACACCTGCGTCGCAGTGACCGTGAGAGCTACGCAGACAATCACAGCTGGGCGGAAACCGCTCCAGAGGCCTGTCTTGCCACCCTCACCGGTAATGTGTTGCCTGGAGCAGTTGAACTTTGTCCACCTCTATTTTTCTGAGGACTTTTCTACAATGTTTAAGGGCCTGCATTTGCAAGTGATGCGGGGTGTACCCAAAATGCTGCAGACTTCCCACCATTTGGATCTAGACTCCCAACATAACCAGTTCCTCTTTGCCAAACTTGGGCCTTAAAGCTGGAAAGATTTTTCTCTAGGAGGAGAAGAGTTGGTTTTTATACCCTGCTTTCTTCTATCCTAAGGGGTCTCAACACGGCTTACACAATCGCCTCCCCTTCTTTTCCCCATATTAACAGGCACCAGTGAGGTAGGTGGGGCTGAGAGAGTTCAGAGAGAACCGTGATTGGCCCAAGGTCACCTAGCAGGCTTCATGGGGAGGAGGAGTAGGGAATCAAACCTGGTTCTCTAGATCAGAGTCTGCTGCTCTTAACTGCCTGATCTTCGACGTGATCTCTGTGCTTCACACCCATGGGATCTAGTGCGCACACGCTGGATTGGTGCTGTAGGAAGCTCTTTTCGCACCCAGTCCCCCGGGCATGCGCAGGAACCCCACCGCGCATGCCCAGAGGGGTGGGCATGGACATCCCGCCAGTTCCTTTCTTACCACCCCGTTGAGTAGACCTCTTCTTCGTCAGTCCGATCGGTTCGCTGTTAGCTTTCGCCACACAGCTCTTAGGAATTATTTCCAAACTTTCTTTTACTTTACTTTTTGGTTGTTTCTTCTTCAAAAACAGTTTTGAAATTTTTTTGCTTTCTGCTGAGGGGGAGTTTAACCTCAGTCATTCGGGTTACCCCCCCCCCAACGTTCCCTCTCCTTCTTGTTATGGAGAAGAAGTGGGGATTTTTTAATAGGTGCAAGGGTTGTGGTAGCAAACTTGCTCCACCCAACTGCCACACCCTCTGCATTTTTTGCCTTGGAGAGTCTCACCAGCCAGAGTCCTGTCATCATTGTGCGCGTTTCTCCAACCAAACGAGAAAAAAACGTGCTGCGCGCCTTAAAGTGGCACTGCTTTAATCAGCCCTTGCTCCTGCATCATCGATGGAGGAGAGACCGTCTACATCGAAAGCTCCGGCATCGAGACCTGCCTCCGATGTCGACCGCCTGACGCCGAAGCTCCCGACATCGAAGACACAATCGTCCACTTCCACGTCAGTCAAAAAGAAGGCTAAGGCAAGTAAAGATCACAAATCCACTAAGAAGGGCACCGCCAAGCCGCTGAAGGCGGTGAAGAAGGGGAAGGAAGCAGTGTCTGCACTGGGTGATGCCCCTAAAGTGCCTCCCGCTCCAACAGCAGTATCGATATCGGAGGCCCAAGTCCCTCCACCGATACCGACCATCTATGTTTTGGACTCCCCTGTCCACCAAACGGAGCATCCTTACTCCGACATCGAAACGGTAGAGCTCCTAAGTCATCAAATGGATGCAGAGCCTTCTCCGTCTTTTTCCACGTCGTCGACATCAACGGTATCGGAAGCTCCCGACATCGATCCACGTCGGCACTGATATACTTCATGCGACACCCTCCACGTCTGCACGATCAATCTGTCGATATCGACGACCGAGACTACAGGGACGGCTCTCACAGACTGGCTGCTGCTTTGTCTCCCAGACGTCCAGAAGTCGCTCCCCAAGAGTCTTCCTGCCCCCCCCAATGTCGTGGGATCAACGACAGTTGAGGTGCCTGTAAGGGGCTTATCCACCATCCATGCCGTGGTTGACTCCAGCGGGCTATTCCGATTGTGATCGCTATTCGTCTCACTCTGTTCATAGGTCGAGATCGCCCCACAAGTCGAGACCTTCAGCATCTCTGTCGCGTCCTCCTATAGTCGATCCTTCCCACCATAATCTGGAACCAAGTCTTCCTGTCAACCCTCCGGTCACTCCAACCCCGGTCGTCACTGTCGTCCAAACTAAACAGGACACTTCGGTCCAAATACCACAACAAGACTCCTCTGACGATACGGAGGCTTCTGAAGCTCATACCTCTCCTGACCATACATCTCCAAACCAGGATGTCGCTGAGGACTTACCCGTATCCCCATCCGACAACCAGTCAAAAGAATGGCTCACTCTTTAGGCCTCTCTGTCGTCCAGCAGCATCCATAGGCAACGGATGCAGTTTATGATATAGTTCAGTTAGATATCTCTTCCACCTTGGCATTGCCCATGTCTTCCGTCCTTCTGCAGGCAGTGAAGGCACC
>NW_015166448.1:132698-156946 GCF_001447785.1 Gekko japonicus | reverse complement strand
TCATCACCTCGGACGAGTGGGTGCTGTCCATCTTAACCCAAGGCTACAATATTCAATTCCACCAGAACCCCAATACTCCAGTCGTCGTCTCCACGCTCCGTTCCCCACCTCTCCTCGAGGAGGTGTCCGTCCTTCTGCAGAAGGGAGCCATTGAACAGGTACCCTACAACAGATCATGCCATTGCTTCGGAGACATGTCTGGATGGCCACCCTCGACCTCCAAGACACATATTTCCACCTTACTATCCACCCCTTCCACCGCCAATACCTACGCTTTGCGATTGGTCAACAGCATTACCAGTATACGGCCCTTCCATTAGGCCTATCCAGCACCCCAAGGGTCTTCACAAAGACTATGATTGTGGTTGCAGCTTTCCTCCGTCTCCGGGGAGTTTTCATCTACCCGTATATAGATGAGTGGCTTCTGGTAGCGCTGTCTAAAAATGCCCTGGTCTCAAACATCACACAGACCCTGTCTCTACTGGACAACCTGGGCCTACAAGTCAATCAACAAAAGTCTCACTTGTATCCGGTCCAGAGAATACAATACATCGGCGCAATACTGGATTCAACGACATGCATGGCTTACCTGCCACAGGACAGGGCAGCAGATATCATTTCCCTAGCCACCGTCGTCCGTACCCAACCCTCCGTCACTGCCTTCCAAATTCAGAGGCTATTAGGCCTCATGGCTGCAACTACGTCAGTTCTCATCTTTGCCAGACTTAAAATGTGCCCTTTACAACTCTGGTTCATCCACAACTACGACCAGTTGGAAAGCGCACACAATGTCATCCTATCCCCTCTTCCCAGCATACAGGACTCTTTACTTTGGTGGACGGCTGGCACAACCCCTGGCCGGCACCGGGGAAGCAGCGAGAGAGCTGGCGATGACGAGGGAGCACCAGCCGCCCGGAACCAGAGCCGACGGGTGACGCGGCGCCGAGGGCAAGCGCACGGGCGGCGGCCCGGGAACGTCCAGACGGGCCAGGATCCGCCCCCGCGCGCTGTAGACACCCAAGGAAGATGCCGGGAGACAGACCGCCGCGCCAGGAGCCTCCGGACCGCAAGGGGAGGGCAGGCTACAGGGGGGCGGGGTGGCGTCCATGCCTTTAGGCAGGGGCGGGGCCTAGGTGCTGGGAACGCCGGGAGGGCTGGAGGAAATAAAGACGGCAGCAGAGCAAGCCGATGAGGAGGCACTGGACTGGCTGAGAGCGTGGGCGTACGCTTGAGAGAGAAAGGGAAAGCGACCAGCGAGGTCAGATCCAGGGCAGGCTAAGAGGGTGACGTAACCCTCTGCTAGGCCTGTGTCTGAGGCAAGCTCTGTCTGTCGAAGACGTTTCCTCCAGGAGCCGAACTGCGTCCCCAGCCCCTGCGCCAGGATGGCATGGCCCAGATACTGCAGGGGGCAGCACGGCTACGGGCAACAACCCCGGACGGAAGCGTGGGGATCGCCACAGGGAGACAAGTGGAACACACAGATGAGGAAGCGACACATAAACTTTCTAGAACTCCTCGCTATACAACACGCTGTCACCATTTTCCTCCCTTCAATCAAGAGAAAATGTGTCATGGTCCTCTCGGACAACACCACTGCACTTTCCTATGTCAACAGACAAGGAGGCACTGTTTCCGCAACTCTGCACCCTCGCCATTCAGCTGTGGGAGTTTTGCATCGCCAATAACATATTCCTCGTAGCCACTCCCATTCCGGGACGCATGAACGTGCAGGCAGACCGTCTAAGTCAAGCAGGACTCAGCCTTCATGAGTGGGAAATGAACCCAACATACCTCCTCCCACTCTTCCACAAGTGGGGGGTTCCCCAAGTCGATGTCTTTGCAAACAGAAACAACAAAAAGTGTCTTCTGTTCTGCAGTCGAGGAGGCAAGGACCCACAATATCTAGGAGATGGTCTCCTTTACCCTTGGTCCTCGGGACTTCTTTACCTGTTCCCCCCCTTACCTCTGCTTCTGAGAGTGGTCCGCAAAATTCTCAAAGATGCCATGGACTGTATCTTAATAACCCCATGGTGGCCGAGACAACCTTGGTTTTCCACGGTCCTGGAGTTATCACAGGGGATATACCAACATTTCCCTCCGGCTCAGGACCTCCTCCTTCTCTCTGACTCCCCCATCTTACATCACCACATACCGCAATTGAAACTGACGGCATGGCAGATAACATCATCGGCTTCTCCTCCCGCGTAGTGAACGTCCTCTTGAATTCCAGGAAGCCTACTACGCGGAGGTCTTACGATTATAAATGGCGAAGGTTCTGTTCTTCTCTTGGTGATGACACCCCTCGAGCCACCTCAGTGGGTCTCGAAAGAGTTTTCCGATTCCTCCCCTCCTTAGCTGACTCGGGACTTTCCCATTCATCATTAAGAGTTTATTTGGCCGCTCTCTCGGCCAACCATGTTCCAGTTGACAGATGCACTTTGTTTTCACATCCGATTTCCAAATGATTTTTAAAAGGTTTGTTACACCTCTATCCTCCTGTTAAAACTCCAGTCGCTCCCTGGGACCTTCCTCTAGTGCTACGCCAGCTCACGAGGAAGCCCTTTGAGCCCCTTGCTACATGTGACCTTAAACTCCTCGCATGGAAAACGGCCTTTTTAATTGCTATCACATCGGCAAGGCGAGTTGGAGAAATATTGGCTTTCCGACACGATACACCTTACCTGTCATTTCTGCCAGACGGAGTCCACCTCATCCCAGACATCTCCTTCCTAATGAAGGTGATGTCAGAGTTCCACCTGCAGGCGGAGGTCTTCCTCCCTGACTTCTTCCCAAATCCAACATCAGCGGAGGACAGATTATTACACACCTTGGACGTGAAGCGGGCTCTCCTGTTCTATCTCAATAGAGCACACCCAACCCCCCGTTTGTGAGGGACCGAGTAAACTGGATGTCTTTCTTAGGGTCAGAGTGAGTGAAGGTAAGAAAGAGGAAGTCTGGGGGAGATAAACAGAGGAAAGCAAAGAAAGCAGAAACAACAGAGAAGCTTAAGAAATAAGTAAGATTTATTTAGCAAAAGCCAAGAAGCAAACACCACCGCCCTGGGGCTTAAGTGCACTTACACAGAAAGTTGTTCTGTAACAGCAAGTGTGGTAGTCTGAGAAAGAACAAAATACAGAGACCTCCAGGGGGGCTTTGTGAAGAAAGAGTCTGAAGCAGAACTATGCAGGAATACCAGACAAGGTGAGAGTCAAAACCTTTCCGAAGGACTCAGGCTCAAACTGACAGGTCGACCGCTGCTGCTGCTGCAGGATCCCGTCTATGCGAGAGACACCAGGTGAGCAACTAGCCCACCGATTACAGCAAATGCGCAAATATCCTTCCATGTCTGTGCGTGCCTCTGTGTGTAAGACAGAGCCAAAGCACGTTTACTTTCAAAATAGAACTGGGAACCATGCATTCAGCCATACGTGCATTGAATGTAAGAACTTGTGCACTGTGCGTGCAAACAGAAACCGTGTGCGCACTGTATGCAGGCTGCATGCGCGTTTGTTGCTAACCTGCGGCCAGGGCTGCTGTCAAGTCGTCATCCCGCTCAAAGCAGCAGCCTGCCCTGATCCGCGGGAACTCTGGACGTTTGCCGAGCTGAGCGGCTGACTTCTCCCCGCCCCCCCCACCCATCAGACCTTCTTTTGCCTGAGGCACCTGCCGACAGCCCTGTGGGCGGGGCCGGCCACTCCCTGCCCGTGTCTCTTGTGCGCCTTGCCCTGCTAAGCCTCTGGCTTTTCTCCACACCTCAGGCCTTTTGGGGACTATTTGGCCTGCGTGGGCCTCTCCCCCCTCCAGACACACTAGCCCCACATCCTTCTTGTCACTCTGGTGCTCACCAAGGCCCCAGCCGTACATTCCCAGAGCTGGCCTGACGCACCGGGAGTGGCAGCGAGCGGTCCTTGCACCACTTTTTAGCCACTTGCCACGAAGTCTAGAGCCACCCTGTCGCTGCTCCCGTCCGAGGCCCCCTTCCCTGGGCAGCAGAGAGACCACGGTGGGGAGAGAAGCCCCCTCCTCCCAGTCTGCCCCAAAGGCACCGTCTCCCTGAGTTGTGTCCCAGTCAGTCCTGCTGAGCAGTGAACAATGGGCCTGGCTTCCTTTGGTTGTAGCCGGCCTGCTGCACGGCAGACACTGCCCGGGGGGGGGGGGGGGAGGGGTGGGGGTGCCCATAGAGCATTTTTTTTTAAAAAAAGTCAGGCCTTATCTCCCTCAGCTTCCACCTCATGGCTTTCTGTGACAACCATTCTAGTAAAGGAAAGAACAGAAGAAGGGAATGGGAAAAACCTAAGAGGTGTTAAGGAATTCAGCCACCTGCCACGTAAACATACAAGAGATACAATCCGAGGGCCACGGACTCTCGCGGGAACTCGGGTTCAAAGGCTGCCGCTGGTGGAGGCAGCAGCCGCTCAGTCATCTCCCAGCTCCAACCAGCGAGAACTGCTTTTCACTCACACCAGTGCGCAAAATTCACAGAAGAAGAGTAAGAAGAAGAAAAGAATTAGCTTCATCAGAAAGAACCACATGGCCGACCAGCTTAGAACATAAGAAACAATGCTGCCAAACGCCACCCCCCACACAAGGCCATGGACACCACTGCAGGCGAGTCCTGCCATACATCCCATAATCAGTGTCTGCATGAGAATGCCCTGGCAAGTGTTTGCTGCAGATCTGCCTTTAGGTCTTTGGAGGATCAGAAAACCACCCATCTTTGAATAGAGGAGCGGCAAATCCATCTAACTAGTGCATTTTTATCCTGCCCTTTCTCCAGGGAGCACAGGTTGGCATACGTGGTTTGGTGTAGTGGTTAGAGAGCCAGTTTGGTGTAGTGGTCAGGGGCGCGGGCTCTAATCTGGGAGAACCCCACTCCTCCACATGCAGCTGTTTGGGTGACCTTGGGTCAGTCACAAGTTCTCTCAGAGCTGTTCTCTCAAGGGCAGTCCTGGAAAGAGCTCTCTCAGCCCCACCTACCTCACAGGGTGTCTGTTGTGGGGAGGGGAAGGGAAAGGAGATTCTAAGCCGTTCTGAGACTCCTTCAGGTAGTAAAGGGCGGGGTATAAATCCAGTCTCTTCTTCTCTCTTCTCCCCTCCTCATAGCCTCACGACAGCCTTGTGAAGCAGGCCAAGCTGACAGTAAGGGATTGGTCTACGGCCACCCGATGGGCTTCATGGTGGAGTAGCGTCTGAGCCCAGGTCTCCTGGATCCTCGCCCGACACTCTAGACCACTAGACCACAGAGTGGTGACGTCCACAACAATAAGAGCAGAACTGGGCAAGACGTTTCTAAGGACAGGTCAAACAGAGCAAAACTGGGATTACGGTTTCACTCAAGAAAGGAGGAAGTATTTACACAGTGGGGCAGCGTCCCCTACACCCCTCTTGCTCTACCTATGGGGCTGGCGATGGTGGGGGGGGGAGCAGGGTGCTTTTGCTGTCTGGCTGCCAATCACGGTGCGGCATCATCACGCAGGCAAGTGGACATTCTGAAAACTCTCTGAAAACCTTGCCTGAGTGAGGGCTAGTTTGGTTCACGTCACACCAGGATTATGTAAGAAGCTGTCCCGGGGACTGGGTGGCTGAAGCAAGCAGCACCCCACAAGCTTGTGGGAAAAGAAGCCTTCGTGGCAAGACAAATCCTAGACTCGCCACCGATGATGCCCACCTCCCCTTGGAAAGGAAGGAAGGAACAGGAGAGGGAGCGAGGAGAGAGGGGAGAAGAGAGACCTTGCCGATGGGAGGCCAGCCCTTTGGGAGGCAGCCGCCTGCTCCGTCAGCCGCGTCTTCCCTGCAACGGCACGCAACTGTGTGTGTGACGCGGGCGGCCATGTGAATGGAGTCGTTCCTGGGCGGTCAACGCACGGCTGGAAGGGAAGGCACTGGCCTCGGGCAGACAGACCTGGGCCATGAGTGGTGCATCATTCAGACACAGTCTCAGCCGCAGGGGGGGAAATGTTGCCTGCCTCTGTGGACGCGTGTGGGAGGGGCCCTGGGGAGGAGCCTGGAACAAGGACGGCCGCGGCACACACACAGAGGCACGCAGTTATGGGAGGCAGCCTGGAAGCCGAGTGCGCCACTCCGTCAAATGAAGCCGTCTTTAAGGGGCCGCGGGGTCACTGCACGCGAACACAGCGGCTCCTCCGGAACCGGGACTGTGGCCTCAGGGACTGAAGCGGGACTCAAGAGTGAGACGAGAAAGGAAGAGACTTCCCGGAGCACACGCTGGCAAAATGGCTCCTGGAAGCTCAGACCACCATTAAAGTGAAAAGGGGGGGGGGGGGGGGGGGGCAGTTCTAACCAAGGGGAGGGGCCCCTCTGGTGCCGGAAACTCCCTGCCGAGACTCTAGGGCTGCTCAGACGTCACACGCCTGTTCTCCTCCTCCTCCTCCGCCCCCCCCTTGCCCCTTCGCTCGACCTCCCTCTGTCCTCAAAGGAGCCAACGGTAGCCCTCGGAACACACCTCCTCCTGCACACCAAACAAACTCTGCCTCTGAATTCTGTGTGAGGGGCCAAGGCCTGCGCTGGAAGCCCCTTCTTTTCCCCACCTCCAGTTTTCGAGATCTCACCAGCCCCTGTCTGTGCCCTTCCAAGACCATCTTAGCAGCCTTTCGGGCTAGAAATGGGTGCGCCTGTAAAAAAACAGGATAGCTGCGATTCTCACCATGCTGAACCTTGAACCGGATGCCCAACGCTGCGTTTGGTGTCGGGCGGAGTCACAAAACATACACAGCCCTGAGTTCTTAGGACTCCCCTGAGGGCATATGGCTATTTCCACCTGAAAGGAAAGTGGTTCCTCTGATACCCGCTCTGAGCTCCCCGCAGGCCGAAGTCGAGGGAGGAAGTGGCACTTGCCCGCCGACAGCCCTTCCTCTCCGGGGAAGTCTGTCCCCAGAGGCATCCCGCACAACTCTGAGGCTGCCCCCAACACGAGGCGCGGGCTGGCCCAGGCCCGTCTGCAAGAAGACCCGGACCCCGGGGGGCTCAGCCGGCGCCTGCCACAGGCCTGAGCTGTCTCCGCTGCTCCTCCTCCTCCTCCTCCTTACACGGCAACCTCATCATCCAGGCTGTCCCCCAGCCCCTGCTTGTGCAAGACACCGAGCAGTCGGAGCGGCTCCTCCTGGGCCCACGAGTCCCAGTCCTCGCTCTCGTCCGTGTTGGACTCGTACTCGGAGGCGATCCCGGACTCTCGGAACCTGATGAGCTCCAGGCTGCCCAGGGGCGGGGGGGTGCCGGGGAGGAAGCGGAAGCACTCCAACTTGGCCACGTAGTCGCTCCTACCTAGAGGGCTGCTGCTCAGGGAGGTGGCCGTGCCGGGGAAGCTGTGGTCCAGCTGGAGCAGGTGGGTGTCCGCAGGCATCGGGGTGGTGGGGTCACAGGGCACGGGCAGGGCGCCCGCTCGGAAGGTGATCTCCAGCAAACTGTCCTGAGAGCCCACTGCAAAAGAGGGGGGCGGGGGGGGGAGAAAAAGAGGTGTCAGATCGTACCTCTCTGACCTTGTCTGCCAATCCAAGAGCCCCCCCCCCAACTTGAGCTCTCTCTCTCTCTATTTTTTATATTTTGAGCTCTCTTTTTTGTATTTTGTATTTTTCATATGTGCGTGTTGTGTGTGTGTGTGTGTGTTAGAGAGTGTGTGCACCTGGAAGTCACGGCGCCCTCTGGTGCCTGACCCCTAACTGGGGGCCTGGAAGGACGTTCAGGGAGGTGGCTGAATGAGGCCTGCCCCCGCCCTCCCCACTGCCGGTCTTCCAAGGAGGTCTCCCCTCCAAGTCCTTGCCAGAGTCGGCCCTGCTCGGCTTCCGAGATCGGGCCCGCCTGGGCTGTCCAGGGCAAGGCGAGCACTGCTCCCTTCCGATCAAAGGACACTAGCCTAGGTCTTCTCAATAATGTTTCGGCTGCGCCAATCTCTTCCAGGTGCTCCTGATGCCACCATGCTGGGGGGGGGGGGGAGCTCATGCATTCCTTACAGTCTTAGGCTGAGAAATGCTCAAAGATGACAACCATCCAGCAGAAGCAGAACAAATTCTACAGTGAGGCGTAATTCAGGAAATTAGATACAACTGCTCCTCTTCCCTCGTGTTGGCCTTGAGCCCCACCCCAGGGAGAGGGATGCTTAGACAACCTTGCTAGCAACCGCCTGTTCTTTCATTTTACTAGAGCTCTGCATTATGGCATCTGCCTGTAGGCTGTCCCCAGATACCTGTGGTGTTTTCTCACGATGTGTGCTTAGCCAATTCGCCCTCGGCTGGTGGCTTCTAGGATGGCCCCCTGCCCCTGAGACTCACAAGCAGTCAGTGATGAAGGCTGGCCTCAATCGTACCATCTGCTGGGCTAGGTACATTTGCTCTTCTCTTCATACAGGGATCCCACTGATCTTTACAATGCCCAAATACTTGTTTAGCCTCACAACTCCGCGATACAGGTAAGCAAACTATGCCTGCAAGATTAAATGCACTACCATCCATGATCCTGTAAGGTCATATATTAGGTATACTGTTTTCAGATCAATATTGTGGTTGTGGCTCAGGGATCATTCTATTTGAATGCCCATGGATGCCAGAGAGGAATGGATCAAACCCCTTATGTGACAGGGAAATAATCTTCCCCTAGATATTCTAGTTACTACATTTTTAATGGATGCTTTTGTTAGCTAATATTATTTTCTTTACAATATTGTTTTGTTAGCTAAATTCCTTGTTTAGGCCATGAGAGTACATGCAGCCTGTGACATTTTCTCTAATATGGCACAGCCTGCCCTCTCTGGCTTGAATTCTTCTTTTCTTTCACTTATACCTAGTTGGGATTGATTGATACGATTCAAGACCTGTAGGTCGGAGGGAAGGAGGGAGGGAGGGAGGGGGCAGACTGATGCCAGCGAGGCACACTCGGGCATTGATGGACCGCTCCTAACAATGGCTAACATGAGGGTGTTGTGCGGGGGTGAGCAGTGCCACGACAGACTCTCATGCAGTTGCAACATGTTCAGTTCCCTGGAAGAGGCTTTTCTTGGCCATTTCTTTTTTCAATGAGAACACATTGTCGTGGAATCTAATATAAATGATGCATGCCCTGCATGTTGCACGTATTTATTCTTGCAGGCCTGGTATCGTTAGTAAGCATAAGCCAAACTGAATCAGTTAAGGCTCACTGAATCTGCTAATTACTTCCTGGAACAACTCCAAATAGGCATTTTTCTTTCTCACTGTTCTAATGCACAGTTGGTGTCCTTGGGAAGTTTTCTGCCGCTGGTGTGAACAAGTTCGAACAACAGCTGAAATAACTTCTTCCTGCATAGCTGTTGGTTTGCTATGATAAATCCCAGGAAACAAACACTGATTCTGCAACTGGCAACTTAGACTTACTTAGCTTGCGCAGTTTTGCAAAAAGTATCACCTCTGGGCTCAGAGGAACATCATGAAATAGACAGTTCTGAAGAAACACAGCTTTTTCCAGGCATCCACACTCTATAACTTCTCAGCACTATGTGATGTATGAACCTCTCAGATCTGAATTCAGTGAGCATACCTTTTCTACTCATGCTTTTGGTAAGAGACTTCGGATTCATTTTTAGACTTAATGCAGGCAGAGTAGAACTGCCATGTATTTTCATTCATTCATAATAACTTTTACATGTGACTTGTGAATTGATTATATTTTTATATTGTATTTTATCACATTCAAGATTAATTTTAAAATAATGTTTTTGATGAGTAGAAGCAAGGCTTTCACATTGGAGATGGAATAAATAAAAAAATAAACTTTCCACTTCCCCTTGAAGTTAGAAGACTGAGCCCTGATCCAGGCCGGCCCAGGCCAGCCCGATCCCGTCAGATCACGGAGGCTCAGCGGGGCCAGCCCTGGCTGGCGTTTGGATGGGAGGCCTCCAAGGAGTACCCGGGCCGGGACGCAGAGGCCGGTGGTGAGAAGCCACCTCTGGACGTCCCTCTTGCCTTCAAGCCCCACTAGGGGTCGCCACACGTCCGCGTGACTTCATGGAAAAGAAAATATTTTTAAAGACGTTAGAAGACTGGGCCCAGAAAGCAGTGGATGCCAGAGGGGACATGTACGCACCACCCAGTACCCTAACTTAGGGAGGGGAGCACCTCGGTGCGGCTGTGGCCCAGTAGGTGAGCATCTACTTGGCACATGGAAGGTCCCATGTTTAACCCCCAGCATCTCCAGGGCCAAGCAGCAGGTGATATGAAAGACCTTCCTCTGCCTGCTGCCAGTCAGAGTAGACAATACTGACTTTGATGGACTCATGGTTTGATCCAGTAGCAGGCAGCTTCACGTGTTCAAAACTCAACCAAAACAGATGTCTTCAATTTCCACACGGCTGTGTTTTCAGTGATACACCCTCATGGTGTCTCTCTCAGTCTGGCACAGCAGAGGACGTTGACCATCTATGCTGTCACTGCGCCATATATTCGAATATTTGTAAGAGACTCCAAGTCAAGAGGGCTTGCCTGAGAATTTTGGTCCCCCAGCCTAGTGCTCATTCTCCCAGCCGTGAAACTCTCACTCTTACTTCTATGGGGGCATCGATTTAATAAGGTCAAAAGATCCAGGAGCTGCCCCTGGAGATGCTTTGGGGGGACAGAACCAAGCCGGTTAGGATGATGACTGCCACTGAGTTCTACGACTCCTACTCAGGCAGCAAGGATTTTTTTGGAAAGTGAATTTTCCCCCCCCAGAAATAATTTTAGCAGAATTTCTTGGGTTAGCACGACCTTCTGCACATCTCTGAATTGCCATGCACAATTTTGCTAATGGTATGAATGGTTCTGCTCAGGCAAAACATTTCTAAGAATTTCCAAGAAAGAAGTAGATGTCTGGTAAGATTAGTGGCCTTTTCTGAAGGTAGTTTTCATACATGTCTCTTTGAAATGGAAAAGGGCTCAGCTGAGCCAGAAATGAGAGCCGCATACTCCCTCCTTCCGTTGCGAGTGGTGGGAAAGTGTCTTCAAGTCGCAGCCGCCTTACGGTGACCCTGCAGGGTTTTCAAGGCTAGAGACGAACAGAGGTGGGCTTGGCCACGGCCTTTGCCGCACGACCCTGGACTCCCTGGGTGGTCTCCTGTCCAAGCAGTCACCAGGGTGGTTGACCCCGTGCAGCTTCCGAGATCGGAGGAAATCAGGTCGGCCTGGGCCATCCCGCTCAGGACCTCTTTCATTCACCTCTCCATAAAATGACAAGTATGAATGCACAAAAGCACCAAAGACTCTCCTTTGCCTGGAGATGCTGGGAACTGAAACAGAAACCTCCCACATTCCACCACTGACATATCTGAGGAAATAAGCTTGGCCTCAGGAAAGCTTTTATGCCCTGGGAAAAACCTGATCTTTTAAGGTGCTGCTGGACACAAATTTTGTTCTACTACAACAGACAAGACCAGACCAGACCTGACCTGGAGAGCCCAGGCTACCCGATTTCATCAGACCCCAGAAGCTAGGTGGGTTCAGCCCTGCTCAGTAGGCGGATGGGAGACTACAAAGGAATGCCAAGGTTGCTACACAGAGGCAGGCCATGGCAAAAACTGCCTCTGGACGTCTCTTGCCTTGGAAAGCCTGCGGGGACACCATAACGCGGCTGCAACTTGATGGCAAAAACAACAACAAAAACAACAGACTAACACGGATTCCTACCTGAAACTCCACCCCTGAGCGGAGGCCCCGCCCTCCTAATGATGTCCTACCATACCCATGGGGAGGGTGAACACCAAGCCTGAGAAGCAGGCGTCAAATGAAGTTTTAGGATACAAAACAAGAAGCGGCAGAACGGGAGCACTACCAGAGGGGCAGAGGCAGAGAGGGAAGCTCTTACTGGTCTGGGGTCCCGACAGCTTTGCCTCCAGTTCCTGCACCTGCTTCACTAAAAGGGAAATGTGCTGGAGGAGGTCCTTGTTTTGCAACAGGAGTTGGTGCACCCGGGCCTGGGCTTCAAGGCGGGCAGCAGCCTCTGTCGACAGCTGGTCCTTCAGCAAGTGCACCTGCGGGACAGACACAGAAGGTGGCTGATGGTTTGGAGGTCGCGTGGTGGCGGTAAGAGAGACCCGCCTCTCAATGCCACAGGCTTGCATGGGACACCACCAGACACGTCTCTGTGGGAAGGCAAATCTATCTTTCAGCTGGCAACCTGCCATCCAGGCCAGACTGCTCAAGGGCAGTAGCGGCAGCAGTGGTGGGGGAAGGGTTCTACTTGAAGCCAACCTTGTGCTCTTTGGAGGAGCTCCCAACGGCAGCATCCGCTCAAAACATTCAATATCCACAAATCAGAACAAAGCAACCAAAAACCATTGTAATGAACTACACCCCCCCAAAAAAAAACCCCCCAGCAACAGCAGAACATGCAGTCAAGGAACAGAAGTCACAAAAACAGATGTAAGGGGACCCCTTGGCTAAGCAGAAAGACAGGGGGAATCTAAGACTATCTGGGCAACAGAGCTTCCTGGGGTACCTATATCCCCCTGACATGAGGCACAGGTTTTTCTGTTGTTGTATATTGCGCCATCTACTGTTTTATAGGTTTTATTGTTTTGGGGATTTTATGTTGTCAGCTGCCCTGAGCCCACTCGTGGGATAGGGTAGGGTATGAATCAAATAAATAATAATAATAATGAGTAGTAGTAGGAGGAAGAACCTCAACAGAACAAAACCAGTCAATACTCAAACACATATCCAGCACAGATCACTGGAAACAGAAAGTTTTCTGTTCAGGTGCTGACACGGTGCAAGACCCCGTGGTTTTGGTGACCAAACCTGGAGTGGCGGTGGAAGGTTTACCATGGGCGGGTCATAAACTGAACCGAGACCCCCAATCTCCATCCTGTCCAATCTGACCCACTAGTTCAGACTGTGACATTTTGTCTCCCCATTCTGATCAGCGGATCGGCAGGGGGGTTTCTCTGTACTCTCCCCTGCGGTCTCAAGGTGTGAATAGTAACCTGAGCCACAGCTACTTCGGTTTGCTGCTGCTGCTGTTGCAAGAGCTGCTGCAGAAACTGCATTTGGTGGTGAGCTGACAGAGGGACACCTGGCTCAGGTAACTGTGAAGAGGAAGGGAGCAGCATCTTGGGAGAAGCCAGCAGGATGTCCTCTGGATGAAGCAAGCCCTGGAAAATACAAGCAGATGCTGAGATGGCGAGGGGCCTTCATCACCCAACCACCCACCCACCTCCTCCTGCCTCCCGACCCCTGAAAACGAACCCTCTCAATACCAACCACTTTCTTCCCAGTGCACAGACACGTACTTAGGAGGAGCTACCAGAGTAGAGTAGTAGAAAGCAGGGAGTGTGGGGATGAACTGCAAGCAAGCCTGTGTTTCTCTCCCCCCCCCCACACACATACCAAAAGGAAGCCACAGCGTAAGTTACCAGGGAGATCAGGGCACAGAAGGAAGAGTTGGCCTGCTTGATGCCAAATGACCCAAATGACTCCGATCCATAATTAGGTGGATCTGAACTAATCTCACCTGCGGAGATTCTGAAATCCCTCTCCCCCAAGACAAAGTGCCCCCCCCCAAAAAAAACCCAGCTCCCATTCAGGCTGTGGCCATCTTCTCCTGGCTTCCTAGAGATGACAACGGATAAGATAAAGTTCTTCAAGTGAACGAGGGAGAACAATGGCTCTCCACAGGATTCTTTTTCTGAGTAGCTGGTTACCATTCTTATAAGCTTCTGTTACTCTCATGTGGACGTGGATTTTGTCGCTCTTGATTATACGACCACTGCTTTTAAGGAAGTGAACAGGTGTATTGAAGTGTGTGTGATATGTGTACACACACAGAGAGAGATATGAGGCAGGCAATGTCAAACTGCCTCTGTTCATTTCTTGCCTACGGAGTGACCACAAGTCAGCTGTGACAAGATGGCAGTTTTCAACACAATATATATGTATGTACATATGTATCTGGAACTTTTCCCACCCTATCTGTAGGCCAACTACAAGCATCTGCATAATAAAAAACATGAGAGGCAAATTTCCTTTAAGACACTAGAAGAAAGAAACAAGCTCAGGAAGCATTGGGGCCCTTAGATAAAAAGAAAAAGGTAGAGCAAAAGGATTTTTAAAAGAACCAAGAGAGTGTTACAAAACTAATCTGTGACACTGTTTTAGACATGTGTTTTAGGTTTGACTAGGTCTGTGTCAGAGGGTATTAAGTGCCGTTAGCTGAAATTGTAATATACTAGGAATAAGGCCCATTGTGGAAATAAATACAATGAGCGCTAGAAAGAGGCTCTGGGAGAGTGCCAAGGCCGTGGGCACTCAGAATCAATTTGCCATGGCAACCTAAGCAGGGTATAAGGACACAGAGTCCACCATTTTCTCCAGGGGAACGGTTCAACCAGGCTCAGGATCCCGACGCCAGCACAAATGAGAAGATGAGCTATCGGATTACCAGTGGAAATCCCCAGAATTTCTTCATCATCAATCCGAAAACAGGTAAGGAGATATCTTTTACACGTGTTGTCAGAAACTGCTGTTTGTGTGCATTGTGGACAGGTTTTGTTTGCAACTGCTGTTCAGATATCTACACCATCCTGTGAGGTCCAGGTAGAGATGTGAAGGCCCGGAAAAAAACCGGAAAAATTCGGAAAAAAACCATTTTTCCCCCGTTTTTTTCCTGAAGCCTTTTTTGTTTTTTTCCGAAAAATTGGAAAAATTGAAAAAAGAAAAGGAAAAAAAATGATTATGGAATGTTTTATTTTAACATGACGAATAAAATATTTTAAAACAATTTCTAATATATATATATATATATGGTATCAGATTGATCTAATTTCTGTGCACTGAGGACAAGCAAGTCCTAGGTTACAAACAGAACTCTCCAATGCAAGAACAAGATGCATTTCTTCCTTTAGGAGGTGCGATTGTCAGAAGAAAATAAAAAAGTTTCAGTTTTGCTTTTGCATGTGGGAGGGTATTCTGTTTGTAATAATTGTTTGGATACACTATATTTTTAATATGCTAGTTGTGATAATTTCATGCCAAGTAAAAATGTCCATAGTCATATTTTATGTTCCTAAAGTAACAGAATGACTTTCAATCTAGAAAAGACAAAAGAAATGTTAATGTAGCATTTTTTTCATTTTTTCCGAAAATTTCTGTTTCCCCCCGAAAAAAAGCGGGTTTTTTTCCGAGCTTCAAAATTTCCGGAAATTTTACATCTCTAGCCAAGCATCAATGTACCTTCATTTCCCCCTCACTGTTCAGCTTTCCATCTCCCCCCACCTGCAGCCTCTACCTGGAGTTGGCTTTGCTGCCGTGGGTAACGTAAGGGAGGCTCGCTTTCATCTGTGAGAACTGGCTCAGCCAGACAGCGCTATCAGCGTAATCTTGACGAGAAGGGAGGGCTTGAGTTCCACTATCGGTGTGAATATTTCTGCTCTCAGGGGGTGGGGAGAGAGTCTCCAGTTCATGATGCGATGTCCCGCCGGGAGAATTCCAAAGCGAGTGCTTGAAGTTCATTTGCTTAGCTAGTTGAAGCATCAGAATATATGTAGCGAATCCCTTACACTAATTGTTATTCCTAACAATGTACCTGTAGCACTTGGCAACAGGCCAGTATTCCAATAAAGCATCACTTTCCCTGAAGAGTGTGTGTTTGGATTTGCTTGCTGTTGATCCTGACACTCCCCCTCATCAGATCAACCAGGGTGACAAATGACCTCTGGACGACTCCAGTCATTTGCTTGGGTTGCCTGGGGCCTTCTGCTCTGTACTGTTATCCAGGTTTGGGTGCAGGAGCAGATGTGTGTGAGGGACTTCCCCCTCCCCAGCTTCCTGAATTTCAGAGGTGGCCAGCAAGGGGCCAACCCCTGTTCATTCTCCCCGAGGACTTCCTTCTTCAGTTCTGGATGTGTGCACAGGGGCAAGCATACCTTGTTGCAGGACAGGGTGGGTGACTCCCTGCCGACAGCGTCGAGGTCTGTCACTCCCCTGTTGAACTCCAAATGGTCGCTCCCGGGCAGCCCGACATCCACGGCGTCAATGTCCGTCTCCTCCGCAGCACTGACAGGGGGCACTTCCGGCACACTGCTGGCTGCAAGAGATTCAGTGGCATTACCAATGGGGAAAGCTGGGTCAATCCTCCCTCCGCCTCCCCCTGGGCTTCAGCATCCTTTCACAGAGCTTTATGCAAACAGGACGGCCTTGGCAGGAAGTCCCAAGAGAAGTCCAGTGCGGCCCTAAAGACTGGCAATGTTTGCTCCGCTGTGTGCTTTTGTGAGACGGAGCTCACTTCCTCAGGTACAGTGGCAAAGAGCAGCAGTGAGCAGGAGGGGCTGTGGATCAGTGGCAGAGCATCTGCTTTGCGGGGTCGAAGGTCCCGGGTTCAAGCCCCGGCATCTCTAGCTACAAGGACCAGGTCGTAGGTGACGTGAATGGCCTCTAACAGAACTCCTGGAGAGCAGCTGCCAGTCTGAATAGACAGTCCCGCTTTTGACGGACCCACAGCCACCGTGGCGCAGCGGCTAAGAGCAGCAGACTCCGGTCTGGGGAACGGCGTTTAATTCCTCACTCCTGCACATGGAGCCTGCTGGGTGCCCTTGGCCCAGTCACAGTTCTCTCTAAACTCTCTGAGCCCCACCTACCTCACAAGGTGTCTGTTGTGGGGAGAGGGCGGGAAAGGCGAGCGTAAGCCGCTTTGAGACTCCTTCAGGTAGAGAAAACTGTGGTATGAAAACCAACTCTCCTTTCTTCTTCTTCTTTCTTCTTCTTCTTGGGGCTAACTCAGGAGAAGGCAGCTTCGTGAGTGTTCACTTGAGCCTCCTGTGAGCTGCTTCCCCTAAGTGTCTGAGGATGCAGCCCGGGTCTCTCAGGCCCTTTAGCCCAACACCCGAACCCCACAACCCTTGCCGACATGGACCTCCCACCCGCCCGAGGTACCTGGTGCCGCCACGTCCTCGCTGCCCTTCTCGCTCTGGCCGTCCTCCTGGCCGTCCGCATTCTGGTGGGTGTGCTGCAGGCTCAGCTTGTGGCAGACCTCAAACGCTTGCCCCACGGTTCGGACAATGCGCATGGCCTGACTCTGCAGAAGGAGAAGGGAGGAGAAAGGACGTCTCACGGGAGCTTCCGGGATCTTTTTTCTCACCGCCCAAAGGCGGGGGAAGAGAGCCCCGTGCTGCTACGGCCCTGAGACCGGCAGGCCTCACCGGCAAATGGCACTGGAGTCTGCCAATTGAGTCATGTGGAAGAGCAGAGGCAACTCCTGGCAACCTGGCTGAAGACCCGCAGTGGACACTTCAGGAGCGCAGAGGAGATGGGAGGAGGACACTATCTGGCAGAAGCCCGTTTCTGACCTGGGGAGAAGGACCTGCAGCAGTCAAAGCCAGCTAGAGCTGGGGCTCAGGTGATCACGTTTGCTTCCAAAACGCAGGGACACCCTGGGAATCCCTGTCCTCAGAACCCTGCCTACAGGTGAGCGGCTCTCAGCCTTCTGCTCCTGCCCTGGACACTGTCTGCGCTTCAAAGGACACCCATGGGTTCCATCTACAGCCACAAGGAAGAAGAACTTTCACTTCCTACAGCTTTCTCACAACCCCTACCTAAGGCCTGGCTCACACATCCAGGGGAGGAGGCTTGCAAAACGCTTAGGGGGTACCAATGGACTGCACAGTTTTAGACTTGTGGGTGCCAGGTTCCTGCTTAGGACAGACTCGCTGGAAGGAAGGAAGGAAGGAATGGGAGGGAGGAAGGAAGGAAGGAAGGAAGGGAGGAAGGAAGGAAGGAAGGAAGGAAGGAAGGAAGGAAGGAAGGAAGGAAAACCTTTCCTCTCACGTGCTTGTTTTCTAATTGCATGTATAAATGTATTTCTTTGTATCGTAAACAAGAAACATTCTAAGCTGGAACCCAGCACCTGCACTTTAAAGCTTCTGCATCAGGGCTCTGCCACCTCGTTCTCTGGCACATGCAAACTAGGCCGAAGTACTACCCCCTATGGGCACAGGTTGCCAGTTGAGAGGCAGAGGAGCAAAACTCCACCGGACGGCTCAGTTTGCTGTGGAGGCGGCAGCAGGACCTAGAGTCATCTCTTAGTCAGCCGGCTTACTTTCTTCTTGGACTTGAAGACGTTGCAGCGGAAGACATTGCTTGAGCCGTCTCTGGCAATGTAGCTAAAGATCTTCAGATCCTGGGAATCGTGGGACACATAGAATATTCTATGGGAACAACAAAAACATGCAAGAGTATCCCTGTTCACAAGTTTATTTATTTTTTTAATTGATTAATTAAACTTGTTATAGTGAAGGCGTACACAGTCTATGTACCCTTGGTTTTCCTTTATACAGGCATAGATTAAGCCTCATATTAGATTCATCACATGTATTTCTTTATACAAGTACTGAATAATTCTCATGTTGTGTTCAACACCTATACAGCTGAAGATGTGCTTGAAACTGCACACTGTGCAGGCACTGGTCCCTGGTTCCACATTCGTCAAGTGACGAATGCACACTGGCTCCTTCTGACAAACAGATATAGGCAACTATAGGCAGGGTGCACATGCATTCTCTGTAACACGTGACCAGGGCTACTGGGAATGAGGGAGGGGTTTCCCCCCGCTGTGTTGCCAAGAACTGGGATGAAGTCAAGCCCACAGAGGGTTCACGTCACGGGTGCTGCTCTGTTGGAGTAACTCTTGCAGGTAGGGCATCTGGCAGGACAAGAAGGAGACCAGATTCCGTATGAATCAGGCTGCTACAGAACTGCATGTTCAGAAGTCATGCTAAGGAATTTTCCACATTAACTGCTAGACTCATGGCCAGTCGCACCTTAAAAGGTAAAGGCTTCTTCTTCCCTGGCTTGAAAGCCGGCCGAGTGGCGCCTTGGAGACCAGCAAAGTTTTGGGGGTATGAGTTTTTGAGAGTCAAAGCTCCCTTAGCCAGACACCCCCAAAATCTTGTGGGTCTCTAAAGTGCTTCAAGGTTCGAATCTCGCTATTCTCCTACAGACCAACATGCTGGCTACCCTCTGGAACCGTCTCCGTATTAACCACTTTCGATCAATAATTATGCCACTATTACACCCCGTTACACCCACGCAGACACTCCCGGTCCCCCAAGACTCCTCTTAGGTAAATGGGACAGATGTTCTCCTGGCAGCAGATTAATTATATTTTGACCTCAAAACATTTCCTTTGTTAAGAGTGTACTTATCAGTCATTGTGTAAAAATATGAATGGTGAATATTACAAGCACCTGCTGGTTGTTTTGAACAGCAACACGTAACAGTTTTTAATTTTTTAATTTATTCTTTCCTGCAATGATCCAAAGACTCAGTACAAGGATACATCTGACCTTCCCCAGCATTGCGCTGAAAACAACAACAGCAACAACACGTGGAACACTTGCCATTTCATTTACTTTTTAAAAAAGAATGTTATTTAGTCCTCTGAGCACTGTAAATGCCTCTCTCCACCACTGGAGAGAATGTTTATTTGTTTAACCATATTACCATGGCTCTTGGTCTAACAAGGCTTCCGATACATAAGAGAACGAAACACAAGAGAGCCACCAATATTGGGGGGGGGGGAGTTAACCACAGCCAGCTGTAAAATTACCGTTCTACATTTTCTTTCAGGCAGCTTCCTGTGGTTGAACCACCTCCTCTACTGTATTTGCCTCATCCAATTCCCCTTCAAAAGCCTCTCTTGCACAAAAGAAACCCAGGAGTTGCCTTGCCCACCAAAAACTCCCCTACTCTGTGCAATCCGCTTATTGGTTCACCCTGTCCTTCCTCCGACAGGCCATCTCTGGGAAATCAGCCAGGGCTTCTGCCTTGCTCGCAAGCTCTTACCTGTAGATTGGGTCATGCATCACCAGCAGCTTGGTCTCATCCCAGTCCCACTCTTTCTTCTGGGAAAAAGAAAGAGAACCAAAAGGAAGCACAAAGGAAGCCTCACTGAGCAGGTACACAGAAACTGAAGCATCCCCAACAGTGTTGCCTATATTGGCAATCTCTAACACTTCTTAGCATCCAAGTAGAATCCAATCATAAGCATGTTTACTCAGATGTAAGTCTCACTGTGCTCAATGGGGTTTACTCCTAGTAAAATAGTAAAAAGCCCAGCAGCACCTTTAAGACTAACAAACTTTATCGTAGCATAAGCTTTCGAGAAACACGGCTCTCTTTGTCAGATGCATCAGAGTTGTGTTTCTTAAAACAAATGCATCAGACCTGTTTCTCAAAAGCTTATGCTACAATAAAGTTTGTTAGTCTTAAAGGGGCTACTGGGCGTTTTACTATTTTGCAGCAACAGACAAACATGGCTAACTCCTCTGGATCTACTCCTAGTAAGGGTGCTTAGGACTGCAAAAAGCTTAGGACTTGCCAGAAGCAGACCTGACCCAGCTGAGCTCTAAAAAGGAGCAGGCGATAGAGCTGCTAGATGGGTGAGTGTTTTTATTTACTTTCAGCTGAGAGGGTACTGTGTGGGGGGGACTGTGTTTGGGAGTGTGTGGGTGAGTTGTTGCAGAGTCCTGGCTGCTTGAGATAGGGTGTGAAAGGGTCATTGTTTGACTGTAATTGAGTGCCTGGGTGAATCTGAATAACTGCTGGCCACACCTCTGCTGGGGGAAGCTTCTTTTTAAGGCAGCACCTTGCCAAAGGCACAAGCCTAGGGACTCTTAGCGTAGGGACTCTGTAAAAAGCCCAGGAAGAGGCAGAAAGGCAGGGCCCTAGGCTCCTTGTGTTCCCAGTAAGGTAAGTAGACTTCTAGAAGGAGAACCACATAAATACAAAGGGTTTTAAAAGGGGGATTATATATAATTGTTATTTTAAAAGCAATTATGAAGCCAGAATGCCAGCAGGGGGTTGGGGACTATCCAGTGTTTTGCACGGAGTGTCACATGTATGGACAGAAGTCTTGGGTGTGTGCCTGGTGCAAGGGGCTCCTGGTTCTCAGGGAATGAGTTTGCTCCCTTGAGGCCAAGGTGGCAGACCTGGAGAAGCAGAGACAGTCAGTTAGGCGCATGGCGAAGACTCTCGGGGACTTGTTAAATATGTCCCTCTCTGAATATGGCAGCCTGTCAGCTATGCTGCCATGGGGGTGGGGAGGTTGGTTGTCTTCTAATTGCCTTTGCAGTCCTTCTGTGCTTCTTTGCTGCTACAACGCTTATCTCTAAGTATTGCAGGTGGCGATGTTGATCTCTGGTTTTCTTGGGAACCGTGAGAGAGTGTTTCGTTCCCAGCTTCAGCGCTAAAGAGCCGAAGCTCTTTCTCCCGCGCGTGGGAGGGTGGCTCATTGGCCAGGGCAGTGGGGGATGCATACGAATACCCTATATCCTATTATGCCCCATGGGCAGCCGTCATTCTCAACAGTGCCTATGTTAATGCATCTATAGCTCTTCAATAAAATATTATCTTTCCTGATAAGCATGTACTATGTTGTTGGCTGTGAGCTCCCACCTCATAGACACTCAGACTGTAGCACTGAACTCTTGCCTGGCCAACAACTACCCAAGGGGCGCATCTATTCAATGGGCCCGGCAGTAAAAGATGAACTGCACAAGTTCATAGACAAGAACCTAGCCCGAGGTTTCATCAGACCGGCGTCATCCCTGTTTGCAGCTCCAGTCTTGTTTAGGAAGAAGAAGGACGGGGGTTGAGATTATGCATGGATTACAGAGGTTTAAATGCAGTGTCTTCAACCAATGCATACCCCATGCCATTGATCAAAGACCTACTAGCGGAAGCGGCAAAAGGGAAAATCTTTTCTAAGTTGGATCTTCAGGATGCGTACTTCCGAGTGCGCATCAAGGAGGGGGATGAACATAAGACTGCTTTCAACACCCCCCTCGGACAGTTTGAGTATCGAGTGATGCCTTTCGGTCTTCAAGGGGCCCCAGGGGTCTTCATGATTGATCAACGAGGTGTTGCACAAGCACTTGTTCAAGGGGGGCCTTGTTTACCTAGATGATATCTTGCTGTACTCCCCAGACCTCCCCTCCCACGTGAAATTGGTGAGGGAGGTGTTGGCCACGTTGCACAAGCACAAACTGTTTGCAAAGCTGTCTAAATGCGAGTTTCAAAAGACACACATTGACTTTTGGGGGTATCGGATCTCTGACAGGGGTCTAGAGATGGATCCAGGCAAGGTGCATGACGTGCTGGGGTGGGGGGGTACCCTGCACCTGATGCCAGCTCCAATCATTTTTCGGATTTGCGAACTTTTACCGAAACTTTTTGCCCAATTTTGCCCAAGTCAGCTTACCCCTGATGGACTTATTAAAAACTAAGGGGAAAGGCCTGGAGGCTACGAAGCCGGGCTCGGCATTGCCATGGAGTAAGGAGTGTCAGGAGGCTTTCAAACGCCTCAAAGCATTATTCACTTCGGAGCCAGTCCTTGCCCACCCTGATGAAACGAAAAAGTTCATTGTGCAAAATGATGCGTCGGATGTTGCCATGGGGGGGGCATCCTCCAAGAGGGAGGGGACGGGTCGCTTCATCCATTGGCATACATGTCACGGACGTTTCATGACTTTAATGACACTGAACGGAACTGGTCTGTTTGGGAGAAAGAGGCGGGGGCAATAAAACTTGTCCTATCCACCTGGAGACACTGGTTGGAGGCGGCATGGGTCCTGTTTGAGGTGTGGACTGATCATAAGAACTTAGAAACGCTCAAAACGCCTCAATGTCTCAATGCCAAGCAGCTTCGCTGGGCAGATTTCTTTTCCAAATTCCAGTTCACCCTCCATCACTTCCCTGGCTCAGCAAACTCCCTGGCCGACGCCCTGTCCCGCCTACCCCAACACGATAGCCAACAGGAAGTTGTGTTGGACTCGGTGTTCACGCCTTCACATTTGGGCAGAGCGGTGACGACATGCAGCCAAGCTCGCCGCGATCCTCCACCCACTGTGATGCGGAAACCCCCCCCTGCCCAGCCAGAAGGGGCGGAGGAGAAACTTGGCACAGTAAGTTCGCCTCAGCTTTCTCGGAGGGCAACAAGGCCGTGCTTGAAGCAGAGGGTGATTTCGAGCTACGAAATCTGTAGAAGTTTTTCTTATTGCAGGTAGCCCCCCTGGCCAGACCGAACTCATACTGAGCTTTGGTACCTAGTAACCCTCATATACTCCTCTTTAGAGGTCTGACCTTCCCTCCATTTCCTGAACATTTCTCCCTTAGCTTATTCTGAAGCTCTTGGTTCATCCGCATCGGTTTCTTGGAGCCCTTACCATGTTTCCATCTTGCTGGAATAGTGAGGGCTTGAACTCGCAAAAGCTCATGTTTGAGAAGAGCCCACCCTTCACTCGCTCCTTTCCCTTTCAGCACACTCCCCCACGGAATATTTCCCATCAATCCTCTGAGTTTATTGAAGTTGGCCCTACAAAAATCTAACCTACAAGTCTGACTATGAACTTCCTTGACCCCCCACAGCAACCGGAATTCAAGGAGGACATCGTCACTTCCCCCTAAGGTCCCCACCACCTTCACCCCATCTACCTGCTGGAGACCCTGCCTTAGAGCATGGGAGACCAACCCTGTAAGGTAGGCTGGCTGAGAGCCATAGACACACACCAGACTGGGGACACAAGAATGACCTTAGACCACTGGTCTGACTTATAGCGAGGCAGTTTCATATGTTCAGTGTACACAGGTAGAATATCCTCATACTACACACTTTGAATCAGTAAAACATTCTCTTAAAACCATGTAACTAAAAAAAATTCTTTCCTCCAAGGTTTCCTCCCCCCCCCCGCACCTTAGTGCAGGGGTGTGATATGGCCCGGGGGCCAGATCCGTGAGCAACTAGGGCAAGGGAGGGAATAGGAGACTGTTTGAGGGGTTAGGCTTAGCAAAAGTCACTCTCACTGTGGCTTCAACACGGCGGAACAACCTCGTCTGCAGCCGTCCAGCCGTGTGGGCACATCTGTCCAGTGCTGCACTGCGGGCTCTCCAGTCCGCCCGTGTGGGTATTCCTTTGCACCCCCTTCCTCCCAGCCCACAGGGGCCTTGCAGTGGGGCCTTGCACCCACACGGAGCTCTCCAGCTGCTATCCTTTATACAGTTGATATCTCCAGTACCTGGCATTACATTTTATGGCACACACGGCCCGGCCCGACAAAGTAGTATTTTTGTCGTAACAAATGAGTTCGACACCACTGCTTAGCAGGTCTTCCTGAAAGTGAGACTGGGTCATGCCCCATGATCTCAGAACCATTATGAACAGATCTGGACAGAATTTCATTCTATAGTTCCGAGGCCAGAACAACAATATTTTGTCAGCAGAAGAGACTGGAACAGCGGGCT
>NW_015166448.1:125271-132642 GCF_001447785.1 Gekko japonicus | reverse complement strand
CTAGGGTTGCCAGTTCTGGGTTGGGGAATTTGGGGGTAACCTCAGCGGGGTATAATGCCACAGCGTCCCCTCCTCTAAAGCAGCCATTTTCTCCAGGGGACCGGATTTTTGTAGCTGGAGATCATCTGTAATCCCAAGAAATCTTCAGGCCCTACCTAAAGGCTGGCAACCCTACGGAGTCTATCCACAACACAAAAAGGGCTGAAGAGGACTCAATCCAGGAAACGCCCAGGCATCTTTTATCTTAGGCTACAGCCCCATCCCAGACGAACAGACCTCTGTCAGGGAGGCATGGGTCAAAAGCACAAGAGTCAGGCATGACAAAAACCAGCACAACTTGCATACTGGGAAAAGGAAATCCTGCCGAAGCACGTTTGAACAGCATTCTGATAAACACAGAGAACTCAATTCACATAAAACTTGCAAAATTCAGTTAGGATAACCATCTTCATCATCTTCATTCTGACAATAACCAGTGTGTTAACTTATGCTGTGTCTCTAGAAGCACTGGCCGCTAAGAAAATCCATGATAAATTTTTGCTCAGTAATTAATATGTTGTTTTGGCCCCAGAAATTTTAACACTGCTTTCAATTTTATTGTGCTTTTATTTTTGCTTTATTTATCACTGCCTTGGCAGTTGTTTTTGTTATACTGTAACAGCCTTTGGCCATATACAATAAATTGCAACCTGATACCTGAACTATTTGATGACAACTGGTAGTATCGATCTCCTTTCCTTTGGGCAGGGGCCGTGGCTCAGGGAAAGCGCCTCTGCTTGGCTTGAAGAAGGTCCCAGGTTCACTCCCCAGGGGCATCTCCAGTCGAAAGGACCCGTGGCAGGGGGTGATGCGGCAGGGGGCCTCTCTCTGCCCTGAGGCCCTGGAGGGAGAGCGGCTGCCAGCCCGAGCAGACGCAGAGTCCTGACCCGGATGGACCCAGAGCCTGACTCAGGATAAGGCAGCCTCATGTGTGCTCATGTGGACATTATTCTGCAACTGGGATTTGAAAGGGGTTACAGGTTTTACTACCGAGAAACCACTTTCTCTTTTATTCTCTTTCTCTTTCCCCCGGCGTTGACTCTCAACAGCTTATATCCCACCCCCGGGGAGGGGGGGACAGCCAGGAGATCTCAAAGGATTGATTGGCTGCCTGAAGCCGTAGCTCTTTTTTGGCACAACCAGGTGGCTAGCTATGCTTATTTTTAGGCTGAGAGTGCTGTGACTGGCCCAAGGTCACCCAGCCGGCTCCAAGTGCAGAATCGAACCACGACACCAAGCTGGCTCCTGGAAATACCCTGGAAAACTTGTTGGTCTTCAAGTTGCTGCGGCGCTTGAATCTTGCTCTTTTGATTACCAACATTGTTAACCCACCTGAAACTATCTTTTACACCAGAAGGTCTATCTTGGAGTTCTGGAGTCTGGAAACATCCAGAAAACCAGCTCTTGGCCACAAAAGTGGGGGCTGCCAAAGAGAGGAAGGCCCTGATTCAGAAACTTATGAAGCTGGAATGTTAACACTTGCAGAACAATTCTAGGCATTCGGATTTGCCTGCATATTAGGGATCCATAGAAAACCTAAGGGAAAAATGAACAAGGCTACTCGGGTTTAAACCTGTATCATAATAAGGGGAAATTAGTAAGAACAAGAAGGGGGACCCGCGATACTCGTGGGGGGGGGGGAGAAGCTCCACGGGAAGAGAAGGGAACAGCCGCAGGTGAGCCTTCTCCCCTACCCCCCCTGTCCTCAGCACCCATGACGAGGCCAGCGCCCCTCTAAGCCTTCTCCCTCCTCCCCCCCCAGCACCGGCGGCGATGCCTGAACTCGGCTTGCCAAGCTTTCTCCCTCCCCCCTCCCCTAGTGTCCCAGCACCCATGACGAGGCCAGCTCCCCTCTAAGCCTTCTCCCTCCTCCCCCCCCAGCACCGGCGGCGATGCCTGAACTCGGCTTGCCAAGCTTTCTCCCTCCCCCCTCCCCTAGTGGCGGCAGTGAGGCCTCGCCGGCCCACCAAGCTTTCTCCTTCCTCCCCCAGCAGCGGAGGCGAGGCCTTGTTGGCCCGCCGAACTTTCTCCCTCTCTCCCCCCTGGTGGCATCAAGGCCTGTCCGGCCTGCCAAACTTTCTCCCTCCCCCCTGGGTGGCAGCAAGGGCTGAGCGTCTTACAGCCGCCCGCTGGCCAAGCCTTCTCCCGCCCCTTCCCCCTCCCTGGTGGTGGCCTGCGCAGGGAATGCTCTTTTACTTTTTTTGGGGGGGGGGTTAAATATCCCCCGCATATTTTCCCCAAGTTTTCAGACTTTTCTGCACATCTGGGGATTGCCCCAAATGTGCAGGAAAATCTCCCTGCCCCCCAGGTGCCCCCGATGTGCGGATTTAGATATCCGCACGTGGGGGGCGCCTTGGGAATTAGATATATAGGTTTGTTTAGTCTGCCTGCATTTAAGAGACCAAGATTCATACTGAAGGCACACATACACAATCAGGGTAACCATGTGTTTGCAGGGATAACTACTGGTGGTGAAAAGTGCCCTCAAGTGGCAGCCAGCTTATTGCGACCTCAGAGGGGTTTTAAGGCAAGAGACATTCAGAGGTTTGCCTGCCTCTGCGTAGCGACCCTGGACTTCCCGGGTGGTCTCCCATCCAAGTATCAACCAGGACCAACCCTGCTTAGCTTCCAAGATCTGACGAGATTGGGTAGCTCAGATGAGTGCAGGATAATTAATACAGGAGTAAAAATCTTAAAGGAGAAAAAAAAAAGACTGGGATAAACACTCTAAAGCAATATTATTAGATTATCTTTCTATAAACAATCAACCAGTGCTTGCAGATGCATTAACAGCTGCAAAGATGATCATCCTAAGAACTGATTTTAAAAATCTGCAATTAAAGAATGGGTTCAGAAGGCACAGCAAATTGCTAAAACGTCTAAACTGAGTCAATAAGTTCGCTTATGGGATTGGCAGACCAGGGAAACATATTTTTGTCAATGCATGAAAACCTTTAATAGATTATTGGCTATCAGAACTCAGATCTACAAACTGATCCTTGCAACTGTTTTTCTTTAATGTAGTTTCATATCCGAGAAGATGGAAATTATACCTTTATTTTTGTAACAGTATATCTTTGTAATCTGCCCCTCAATTTTTGTACAAGTTGTAAGGTGTTTTTCTTAACATTTGGGGTTTTTGTTGGGACCCCCCCTTAAATAAATAGGAGCAAGTTGCAAAAGGACACAACCGTAAACAAACACTGCAACATGAGCCGTGCAATAATGGCCGTGCTACAGAATGAGGTGAAGGGGAGGCTGAGGTCCCTTCAGCATATGGGGGCACACACACTCCCCCCCCCCACACACAAAAACAGGAAGGGCTGCAAGGCGATCAGTTCAAACACAGAATCCCCAGAGGGATGGTCCTAAAGCCCTCCATCCACTCTCTACAGAAAAAATCCACATGTAGTGTGAGAAATCAAGAACTCACCTTCTTCTTCTTCTTCTTCTTCTTCAGCACTACCTTCACACCATCCACAGACACCATCAGGTTCACCTTTTTCTTCTTTATGTTTTTGGCTTTGAATTCAAACTGTGGGAAGCAAAACACAGAGAGAATTAAAAGTGCTTTCAGTTCAGTTCTCCTTCTCATCTGCAACCTTCTACCTGTTCTGGGCACCTCCTGGCAGCCCATTCATAGAATCAGGGAACGTGAGAGTGGGAACTGGGACCATGCAGGTCATCTAGTCCAACCCCCTGCACTTTGCAGGAGCACAGCCGAAAGAGAGCCCTACAACATACCCAAAAGATGGTCGTCCAGCCTCTGCTTGAAAATGTCCAGCAAAGGAGCATCCACCCCCTCCCGAGGCAGTCTGTTCCACTGCTCAACCGCTCTGACAGTTAGGAAGTTTCTCCTGATATTTAGCCGGCAACGACTCCCTTGTAATTTCCTCCCGTTAGATCTAGCCTTGCCATCCGGAGCAAGAGAGAATAGATCTGCTCCATCTTCTACATGACAGCCCTTCAGATACTTGAAGACTGCAATCATGTCCCCTCTAAGCCTTCTCTTTCCCAGGCTAAACAGACCCAACTCTTTCAGCCTTTCCTCGTAAGACTTGGATTCCAATCCTCTCACCATCCTCGTTGCCCTCTTCTGGACATGCTCAAGCTTGTCAACATCCTTCCTAAAATGTGGTGCCCAAAACTGGACACAGTACTCCAGGTGAGGCCTCACCATAGCAGAATAGAGCGGAACGACCACCTCCCATGATCTGGGCACAATGCTTCTGTGAATGCATCCTAAGATTGCATTAGCCTTCTTTGCAGTCACATCGCACTGCAGGCTCATGTTTAGCAAGCTAAACAAACATCTTGTTCTTGATAAGCTAGATAAACTATATGGTAAATGCTATTGACAAGGAAACAGAATAAAAGCTTATATTTTAAAAAAACCTTAAGGTCCTCGGAGCTCCACAGTAAGCGTCTGTGCCATTTTCCACCCAACCGGAAGTCCATCTTTAGCTTGTGATCAACCAGAACACCCTTTCACATTTGCTGCTATCAAGCCAAGTCCCTCCCATTCTATATCTGTGCCTTTGATTTTTTTGTACCTATGTGTGGGACTTTGCACTTATCTCTATTCATGGCTACCCTGTTTCCTACTAGCACTGAACATGCTCAGAGGCAGGTGGAATGGGGCAGGCAGGGAACCAGTCACTGTGAGCAAGTCAAGAAAGGGACAGAGGACAGGAAAGAGGCTTAGGGGACCAGTCAGAGATCTGGCAGGCTTGATATCTGACAAAGGGAGCTCTGACACTCGAAAGCTGATATCCCGAAAATCCTGCTGGTCTGTCTCTTCTACCGCAGACCAGCATGGCTGCCCTCCTGAAACTGTCCCCCAGAAACCGGTACCCGGGTGCTTTCAGGTGACAACGAGGCACCAGCAGTCACTTCCTTAGCTGGCCTTTTGCCTCTAAACCACACTTCCTGCTGTCCCTAAGAGATCCTCCCCGTCCACCGCCTTTTACAGTTCCGCAGGGCCTGTAAAACGGAGTTCCTCCACAAGGCCTTCGATTAGGGTGCTGCCTTCCCAATATTGAGGCCCTGCCCCCAGTAGCAGCACCAACTTAGGAACCAACAGCCTGGCAAAAACCCAGACTCTGGTGGTAGCTGACTACTTGGATGCCGAGAGAATGCCGCCATCATTTATGATTGTACTAGCACCTTATGATGTATTTTACTTTATATGTGGTGGTTTTATTTAAATCTTGTGTTTTAACATATTCTGCTGTTTTAACATACATTCTGTAAGCCGCCCTGAGCCTGCCTTGGCAGGGCGGGCGGGATACAAATTAAACACATAAATAAATAAATGAATCACTTAAGCCAAACGTACCCAACAGCCATTACTTGACCCAGCAGTCATGCCCATATAGGGTTGCTGGCTCCAGGTTGGAAAATACCTGGTGGTTTTGGGGGTGGAGCCTAAAAGGGCAGGGTTTGGGAAGGGAAGGAGCTTCAGTGGGTCTAATGCCAGAGAGTCCACCTTCCAAAGTGGTCATTTTCTCTAGGTGAACTGATCTCTGTTGGCTGAGGATCAGTTGTGATAGCGGGAGATCTCCAGCTACTACCTGGGAGTTGGCAACCCTATTCCTCTACTTGGCACCAGCCACCTCCAAGCCCTGTTTCCTTCTGACCCCTCCCTTTTGGAGGACCATCATCTTCTACCTCACTGGCACAGTCTGTGCACAAAACAGGCCTTTGTTTCCACACCCAGAAATAAGGATTTATAGAGCCCATTTGGTGGCCCTGTAATAACTGGGGACACAACCCTTCCCACGGCAAGGATCTGTTCGGCGCATGACATGGAGTTGGGGTTGCCATCTTCCAGGTGGGAGGGGGTGGAGATCTCCCGGAATTCCAGCTCATCTCCAGACTATAGCGCTCAACCCCCCTGGAGAAAATGGCTGCTTTGGAGGGCGGGCTATACAGCCCTGTACCCCGCTGAGGCCCCTCCCATCACCCTCCCCTGGCTCCACCCCCAAATTTCCAGGAATTTCGCGAATGCCACAACTCAGAGCTGGCAGCCCTGCATGGTGTCCTACTTTCCCCCATATTTCAATTTTTTTGTTGCCCAGCCATCCGGGCATCCATGCTAAACACTCCATTGTGTCTTCAGCTATTGATCTCCCTCTCTCCCTCCTTCTTTTCCCACATTCCATCCTCCCTGTTCTTCTGCCCAAGCAAGTTGACTCATATTTTTGGTGCCTGGAATAACCCTCTCACCTAGATTTGCTCATTCGTCCAACCCTGATGTGTGTCTTATTCACTTTTAAAGAAAAGCATTTTCTGATTTATATTCTGTTTGGGCTCTCTGTACTTCCTTCCACCTTCCAGATTGTGGTAGCACTTCATCTCTGTCAAAAGACCCGTATTGCCAACAGAGGACAACCCCAGCCCAGGTGGTTTACTTCAGCCAGCATCAAAATCCAAGCTAGCAGCTATGAATGAGAGGCTGTAGATTGAGAGGTCATTTCCCTTAGCTGGGTTCTGAGAGCCAGTTTTGTGTAGTGGTTAGAAGCGTGGATTCTAATCTGGAAAAACTGGGTTTGATTCCCGATTAAGTTCTTTCAGAGCTGTTCTCTGAAGGACAGTTCTCGGGAGAGCTCTCTCAGCCCCACCTACCTCACCGGGTGTCTGTTCTGGGGAGGGGAAGGGAAAGGAGTTTTGTAAGCCGCTCTGAGACTCCTTTGGGCAGTGAAGGGCAGGGTATGAATCCAATCTCCTCCTCCTCTGGCCAGTATGTGATGGTGGGCTTTATTTGAGGTCTAGAACCCATTTTACACTGACATGTTTAGAGTACCCTCATGCCCCCTCATGGATCACTGTCTTGTCGTGGCGAGGGGGCTTGTGTGGTTCGATGAGGCTGCGGGCTATGGCGTGGAGGGCCACCCAAGACGGACAGGCCACAGCAGAGAACTCAGACCAAGCGTGATCCCCTGGAGAAGGTAATGGCAACCCACTCCAGTATCTTTGCCAAGAAAACCCCGTGGACAGTATCAAAAGGCTAAAAGATATGATGCTGGAAGATGAGCCCCTCAGGTCGGAAGGTGTCCAATATGCTACTGGGGAAGAGCAGAGGGCAAGTACAAGTAACCCCAGAAAGAGTGAAGCGGCTGGGCCAAAGCCGAAAGGACGCTCAGTTGTGGATGTGTCTGATGGTGAAAGGAAAGTCCGATGCTGCAAAGAACAATACTGCATAGGAACCTGGAATGTAAGATCTATGAATCAAGGTAAGCTTGACGTGGTAAAAAATGAGATGGCAAGACTGAACATCGATATCTTAGGAATCAGTGAACTAAAGTGGACAGGAATCGGTGAATTTAACTC